>NW_012130083.1:4418335-4431427 GCF_000143395.1 Atta cephalotes
TAAACGTTTAACGTACCCCGTACGTTAACGTACCGTAATAAGTACGATGTAAGANACGTGTTCAGAGTTCAAGTAGAAGAAGACGAATAAGANAGAGAGAGAGAGAGAGAGAGACACGGCCTGTTACTTTTCATCTGTCAAATCCATTGGAACGCGGGCTGCGGAAAGAGCCCCTGGTGTAGAAGATCGAACCAGAGTCGGGAGGGTACGAGAGCGAAACGATAAGGTGGTCGTCGTAGTTGTGGAATGGAGGGTCACAGAGAAAAGAGGAGAGGAGAGTTAGCTCCGGTGGTACGCGGCGCGAAATGCTCTTCGCTGATTTCCTTTTCTAAATATGGCCGCCTTCATGTACCACGTTTTCTCTCACTCTTCCTCTCCCTCTCTTTCTTTACTCGTGTATATACCGACACGACGCCGCGCGCTGTAACCGGCCCTGCTTGCCCGAGGTTCTACTTGATTGCCAAGGCGTCTTAACCTCGGCCTCGTAGCAGTGGCGACGACGACGGCGGCGGCGGCGGCGGCAGCACTAGCAACAGCAGCTAAGCACCAGCAGCAACGAACGGCGGAATCCGCGCGGACCGGCTCGACTTGAAGACTTTGAGAGACGCGCCAAGTGCGCCTATAAGAATCGCGTTCGACGCGACGTGGCCAACCTGCGTGCATAAAAATATACGGCGACGCCCCGTAGTGAATAAAGAGGCGTCATCGAGTGGCGAAAAAGACCAATCCGATCGAAAGAACGACGGCTCGGCGACCAATCGCACACGTTGTCGCAAGTCGCGGCCGACAGCTGGTCGTTGAGTCCGCGCGGATATCGTATACTCTACCTGCCTTTATTATGCCTTTCTACGCGCTCTTCCCCCGCGAGCCTTTCGACCGACGACCGCGCGGTGTGTACGCCCGTGTACGTACGTGTGGACGTGGTATACGCGCGGTACGTGGTGTAAGCGCGGTATACGCGGTCGAGGATATACCCTGGCGGCGAATGACGAGGGGGATAGGAGAGGAGAGGCGGAAGGGAAGCTGTATTCCCGTTGGTCTCTTCTGCTCCAAGCGCGGCAAGGGAGAATCGCCGAGTCGCGACGCGGGAACATCGCCGTCGTCATCGTCTTCGGTCATCTTTCTGTCGTCTCGGAGCGGAAAAAAAAACGAACCCTCGAAGAAACCGAGGAACGTCGGCCGTGTTTCTCGTCCGCGACCAATTAATACCGACGCCTCTCCTTTCCGGATCGTTTCTCGAAATTGTGGTTCGACAACGGTCGGCCGGGAGTTGGAGGGAACATTTGGAACATTTTTTTTTGGTCGAGCGTGTATAATGATCGTCTTTCTCCCCCTCCTTTCCCTCTTTCTCTCCCCGCGGAAGAAGATATTACATGGCGTTACGTTGTAATTCGTAATTCGCGGCAAGATCGAGCTTACGCTCGACGGCCGAGGGAATGGTCTCTGTTGTCGTTGCGAATAAAGTCTCGCTTCGTATCCCTCGCGTATCGCTCGATCGCAATGTAATGCCGTTGATGATTAAAGAACCGCTTTGCCTTAACACACGTGCACGGTTGATAGAACCGCTGCGGAATCTGATCTCATCGATCTATATAAGAGTTCTCGAGAGTGATCGCGATAATAAACGCGCAGTACGTTTCTCGCGGAAATTAAATTACATTTGTTTTCATTGCCGTTCTGTAAACACTACGATTATCGATCAGGAATTTTCGTAATCCCGATTTTTCCAGATTGCGCGCGCGCAAATAGGATTATCGCGGAATCGAGTGAAATTTGTCCTCGTTAGTCAGAGATACTCGAAATCGGATTTATGAACAGCCCCGCACTCGAACAGAATTCGAATAATAATGTCGCCCTGAAGTGACGACGACAATGCTACGGGTTAAAAATTGTTAGCTATCCCTTTTCTAATTCGATACGATTACCATCTCGATAAATGACCTGCCTCTCTCCCTTAGCTCGGGCGATTATGAAAATTTAATCGACAGTATCGGGTTCGCGGAGGTGAACCGAACGTAAAGCGATCCGATTCCTCGGCGGGCGTGATGGTCAGTCATGCGTGTAATAACCGGCGCTCTTATTACAGATGTTATGTGCCACGATGCTATCTAGCAGTAGACGGCGATACCATCTATTTCTTTGTACTTTCTGTAATCGACTTCGATTATTCGATAAATTAATGAGAAATTAGAAAAAAAGATGAGAAATAAATAAAATAGGCGATTAATAAAATGATGTGGCTCGTTAATCTCTAATTTACTTTAGTTCCATAAATATTCTAATATCGTTGTTGTCTAATTATAGTGAACAATTATTTGCCACTTACTTCAAAAGCTGTTTACCTATCAAAAGGATGTTTTGCGTTAATCTCTTGTATTAAGCCGCACTCACCTTTGTCTTGATATTGCCACGAGAATTCTATTCCCAGTGGTGTTATAAATTACTTATCCAAGCGATATTATCCATTGGTCATGATCTTATCATTAAAAAGGAGGTACAAATCGATGCGGAAAGACAAAGAAAAAGGGATACACAACTTTATTGGTTTTTTTTTCATTTCTCCATACAACTGGTTATTAGAACGATTAAACATACTTCACATATAGTACGTTATCATACCGCGCATCGTACGTGTCAATTTACCTGTTATTCTCATGATGCGACACGCGCGTAGAGAACATGTCATAAAAAGACATCGCTTCGAAAATGTCGAATCTCGAGAATTAATTGTCTGCACGAAACACGCGCGCGCGCGATAAAATTTTTCCCGAAACTTACAACGCCACCGTTTACAAAATGTAACACTGTCAAACGTGTGTTGAGCCAAGAAAAAAAGAGGTATAAAATTCGATCTATTTCTTGATCTACGATTGTTTCAAAGTCACAGGCAATGCGGAATTTGAATTAATTAACTTAATAGGGACAGAGCTATGGAAAAAAATCTTTTTACGCAAGCGAAGAAGACAATTCAGACCAACTAGCAGGTGCACGGGTGCAAAAATCATAACTAGATGGGTGCGCAGTTAACAGTTTTTACATTTATGTATACGCAGGATATATATTGTGTTTCTTTTAGCGGAAATTAATGACAATTTCCCGTAAAATTAATGTTAATTTTTTATAAAATTGACATCAATTGATTTATCAATTTTCCTTGAAACTGATACTTGATGGAAAATTTGATTTCAGGAAGATTCTAAATATTATTTAATTATGAACTTAATCCGGAGAAGAGTTCTGTCAAAATGTGAATCTATTAATAAAGCGAATATTGATATGAGCATATAGATAACATGTAGATACATCTGCACCGTGTCGATCAGCCAGTTAAAAATACATTTTTTCTCTCTCTCCCTCTTTTCATCAATAGAGAGGAAAAAGAAATAATTTTTTTTCTTTTTATGTAACTGTCCATGTGAGACCTCCTTCCTTGCGTGTCGATTCTCTCAGGACATCAACCGACTTTCATTCATCGATACCTAACGTATCACCTTTAAGTTAATAACACAAGTCAGAGTACGATATTATATCTCGCCGCTGATTATTTCGGTGGACGTTCCTGATCCGCGAAATATTTGGTCGCATTCGGGAAGCGCAATGGATCCGGAAAGTCTGGCGTGCCATATCGGCACGGATTTAAGCAGTCCCTGATTGCTTGACCAAACGCGCGACGCACAGCGGGATCCGCTGCGACAGCCACAGCGGCGCCTTCGACCTCCTCGACACCGGCACGACCGACTCCCTCTCTAACTAATCGTTCCATGGATGCTGCTATAGTTGAATGATGATTCGGCGTAGGACTAACTAGTAACCGCGGTTTCTGTTGTTCGATCAACTTGCGACGTTTACTTGGTAGACCGCCTAGATACGCGTCGCTAAACGTCGTCACTCCGCTGTTCGGTGTTACACCCTGCATTTGCAACTGCCTACGTTGTCTCACACCATCACGAGCAATAATTGGGACCCAATCCTAGAAAAATATATATATCCAACTTATTAAATAAATACATGTTGCCAAACAAATATTATATATTGAAATGTTAAGACTTTTAAACATGTATTAAGAAATTTTTTATGGAAAATTTTTGTTATTAAGAATTTTGATTATTAAGAATCAAATTCAATAAATTCTTTTTTATATTCGTATTGACTTACTGAAGGTAAAGCTTCGTGGCCAGGGAATGTTTCCGGAATTTCTTCTCGTTCCTCGGGTAATGAACTTTCGCGTGGTGACTGTTGCTGTTGCTGCTGCTGTTGTTGCTGTTCTAGAGTCTCGGTTTCCATCGGCTATTTATAAAGAATATTTATTGTATTATCATATTATTACAACGATACATCATAATGGTAAAAAAATGATAGGATAGAGTTGATTACCTCATCTTCCGGTTGCGCTTGTGTGGATTGGCGGGTCGATGTCGAGTATACCGACGACTGGGATGATGCATCCCTGTACACCAAAAGCGGTATGATTTCCGAATCCGGGGGCTGTGGTACGCATAAAAAGTAAGTACGAAGATGGGTGATAAATCCATTCAACACCCATTGAAGAAGAGCAGGATTGCCACCATCCATCAAGTCACGCTACCAAAACAACCAAATCGTGTTAGTAGAAGATATAGGTAAATTTCTTCCCCAGTTTTCACATTTAAAAGAATCAAGATTCACCATAAAACGTGTCGCAATCGCCTCCAATCCAGCTTGGCCGCCGCGTAGCGAGTATCGAAGTACTGTACAGATTTGATTGCACATGTTCATCAAGATATTCAATATATCTTGTCCGAACCTAGTATCATCGATTCCTGTAAATTCAATGTGTGTATTTGGTTTGTTGATTTTAAAATATACACAATACGTAGTATTAAAATACCAACCAGTGTCGAATAAGATTCTAAGTATATCTCTTGCGTGGCGAGCAATCAACGATTCGACAGTCGCGCAAAGATCAACGCGGGATCCAATTCTGCCGCTGGTGTCTTCCTCAGACGCCAGAAGATTCTGAATGTGAGGCCGTAGTTGAGAAAGTAAACGCTCAGTTGCTTGTTCTTGCAGAGCGTCTGATGATGAGGCGCTCGAGAATGTATACTGTAGGAACTCTTGCAGTGGTCTTCGAAGACGAGCGATGGGCCCCCACTGACCGAGACGTATTCTGATCAATCCATCCAGAGACGTATTTTGTGCCTGTATGAGATGAATTTCTCTTTAGTATTATGAACAATAAAAACTTTGCATTATGTAATAAGCAACGCTAAAGTTGCAAATGATGAAATTACCAGAACTACGAAGAGATCGACGAGGAAATTCTCCTCTCTGCCAGATTCATGCGACGTGAAAAGATCCATAGATAGACCACCACCCTCGAACAAACTAGCCAATGATGGAGGATTTCCGATTAAGCTGATCATCAAGAGAAAAAAATTGCGCGATTAATGTTATGTATTCATAATGAATAATTCTTTGATCCTTTAATTATTTAACGCACCTATCACTTAAGAATCCTACGTGTATGTTATTATGTACGTTACCATGTACCATTTGCATTATATTCCCAAGATTTTCCATTAAATTTGGAACTGTAACATAATCAACGTCAATCAATTAATATTAAATATCAATTAATATTTAGGTTCGCTGTTACTATAATATTTAAATTACCGTTACTATGTAAAGATTGCGATTGACCGCTTGCTGATTGATTTAATATTTGTTGCAATAAAGTCACGAAAGGATTATTAGTAGTCGTTTCTGCATTCGTCGTTGATGTTACGTTCGCAGAAGTAGAACTGGTGGTCGTAGTCGAAGTTGTTGCTAGAAAAATATTTTTCCAATTGTAGAAATACGTATTTACAAAAAAAATTATATTTTGATCCTCGCATTATCTACCAGTTTGATTAGTTTGATTCTGAGCATCCGCTGTAGTTGTCGACGTCGTGCGCGTTGTTTGCGAAGAAGTTGCCTCGGTAGTTACAGTAGTACTCGGAGAACGGTATACATGATGCGAGTTGCATGGAAGATAGGGATCGAAATCGAGACCTAGTCCGATACTCATGCCGAGACCCATTGGATGAGCATGATGATGAAACACGTGCGGTCGCGATGTACTTCGAGTTTGCGTGGCAGTGGTAGGGTGAGTACCCGAATTGCTTCTGTATATTTCACAAATATTTAATATTAGATGTCAGTATTTTAGAGAGTAAGGGCCATTCCATACAAATTTGCATAGCCACATTATCATATGCATAAAGAAAATTATCCAATCACATTTCTGTCGTAAAGACAAACATAAAATACGATTGGATGATTTTCTTTATGACTCTAAGGGCTGTAGCACAGACTTTTGCATAACGCATAGTGCATAAGCGAATCAATCAATTAGAAATCTTCTTTTCCTCCTATTTCATAGAAAAGAAAAATTTTGATTAGCTGATTCTTATATATTGTGCATTATGCGTTATCTATGCTGCGGCCATAACTCGAAACAAGGAAAAATGTCATATAAATCATAAGATTTCATAATGTTACAAAAATATTGTCAATATTTCCAATATTATACCGTGCTTGAGTGCTTTGACCAGCATTGGTGCTTCCACTGTCCATTGATGAAGAGATACCTTGTTGCGTTCCTGCAGTAGTAACAGGCTGATTTCTCGTGCTTATAGTTGTGGTAGTAATACCGCCGTGCACCATGTGTCCAGCAACAGCTTGCATAAAATTTCGCATGAAATACGGCGGAGGTGGCGTGCCGAACGGAAACACATTTGTTCTACCTACAAAAATGTCGAATAGGTAAGCGTTGTTTCTTTAATAGTAAGCCAAACATGTCATGTAATACACGACTTACGGGCATTGTTGTTGTTTTCATTGCCTGACGTGTTCTGTTCATTGCTTGATCCAGCATCTATATTGCTCTCGGAACTAACTTCCATCAGCACCTCAACATTATTCGGTAAATTGAATACTGTATCTAGAAAGGTAAAATACATACATATATATTTTGATATACCGTCTAGCATTTTGTAGAATTGCATCGTAATATAACGAAACGAACCGAAAGGCGATTGGCTCTGATCTTGTTGTGATCGTTCTGCATGCGACTGCGCCGTATTGTCGGATTCTCGCTCCTGATTACCCTCCTCGGTATTAACGCGCGACGAAGTTGTCGATCCCACGTTATCCGATTGCGCCTGATTACCAGATTCTGTTGTCTCATCATTACTGTTATTATTATTAGCACTGCGACCATTCAAACTAATATGTGCCTGTGTAAAATAAAAAAAAAAAAGGAAATGTTGAAATAATATCAATTATATGGATAAATAGGAGCGGAATCAGTTATTTATTATTTTATTTCTTGTGTATTTTTTTTATTAATCGATATGCTCACCTCTACCTGGATCGGAATACCAGGCTGTAAAATAGCCGAGTGCTGTACTATTATCGGTCGGCATCGCAAGTTTCTAGGTGGTGATTGACTCATATCAATGATAATGTCACTCAGCGCGTGACAGCAATGCGACATAAAATGCAGAATTTCACTGACTCCGTCCACTATTCTCTGATTCTCCTCTACGTTTTGCGATCCGGGCTAAACATAACGATTAGTCAGTTTTCAGTAAAGCAAAATTTTTGTCTTAACGTGTTTAATGATTAATCGAAATCATTGACTTACCCCCGGTGGTAACGAAGGATCGAGAAGTGTAAGCATGCAATAACGTTCCAAATATGGCCTCAATCGTTCTTGAGTGTTGCACAGTCTTTGCAATAATATTGCCATTTGTGGAGGTCGCGGGAGACTAAAAGACAAATAATTAACAATCATATGTACATCTACATCTGCTAATTAATTCGACAAATATCTGAATTGATACATACTCCTGCTGAGTACGTCTATTTTGGTTAGGAATGCTCGATGTAGCCTCCGCGTATGTAGTCGTGTGTTGTTGCTGTTGTGGTTGAGATTGCGACTGCGATTGAGATTGCGACTGCGAGTGCGATTGTGATTGCGACTGCGAGTGCGATTGTGATTGTGACTGCGACTGAGAGTGTGACTGCGACTGAGACTGTGACTGCGATTGAGATTGTGACTGTGACTGTGATGATTGTGCATCATTTTGCTCATTTGCGTCGCTTGAAGCTCTCGTATTTTCACCATTAAAATTGCTGTCTACAAATCGTCGAGTAGTCACATCTTAAAAGAAGAGACACCACAATATGTAAAGTTATGCTAAAGTATTTAAAAAGTAATCGGAATCAGATCTGCAAATATACAAACCTCTGGCCAGTGCAACTGCGCGTGCCCCGGCAGCTGACAACGCGGCTGTGATGACGACAGCGGCTGCCTCAGCAAGTCTAGCACCGTCATCTCTAGAAACGTCGTTGTTCCTGAAGAATTACATAAGCATTGGCTGCGTTCAACAGACAAAATTAATCAATGAGCACTTAAGATTTTTTAACACGATTGGATTTTGCCTTGAATTCTTTGCAAATCTAAATAGAAAACCAATCATATTAAAGAATCACTGAGCAATTCAATGATCAATTTTCTTTGCTGAACACAGTCATTGTTGTTGCGAGAAAACTTACAATCTAAATACTCATTCAACTCACTCGTTTTGTTCGAGCTCTGAATCTTGCGGTTGCTGCTGTTGCTGCTGCTGCTGCTGCGTCGTCGTCAATGGATAAAGCTGTGGGGGCGGATGTAGAGGTGGGGCACTAGGATCGTCCAGCCGGTCGAGCAGCTCATTCACATGATCGAGCATTCGACCAGCATGATTGAGTCTACTACCAGACAAACTATTGCTCAACTGCGGTATACCTGAGGGAGCCACCAAAATGTCACATATTAAGCAAAAGAGAACACATGTAGAAAAGAATAAAAAAAATCAGCATTACCATGGCCTTCAACGATTTCGGCCGGCACAGACATAGCTCCCAGATACATCGCATTTCCATGCATCTGAGTGCGTGTAACTCGATAATGTGGCCTCTGTGAACTCTGCCAGCCCTGTCTGCCTTGCCCCTGTGTCTGTCCACCATCGTTTCCATGTTGACCAGGCTGAGGCGGCGCACGTTGCACCAGATGTATGACTTTTCCATTGACATCTAAAGATAACATTATGTCAATGCATGCCTGTCATACTACATATAACTTGCGGCAAGTTATTTATATAAGTAGGTGTGTGCAATATATATATATATATATATATACCATAATCATTTAATTTCTTTTCATCTTGAAGCACTCGTCCACAATAAATCAACCTCTGCGAATCGGCTGGTACTGCGACGGACTCTGCTATGTACTCTTTAAAGCCGCGTACCGTGATTTGCTTTAAGGGAGAGAGAATATGCAGAGATACATTATATAATTAAGCAAATAAGAGATCCACTTGGGTGATGGAGTATTCAAGTGTACGGAACAAGCCATGTATGTTTCTTTCAGTTGTCTCCAGATGTTTCTAACATCTATAGATGCGTGTCGATCGCAGCGAACCGCGGCGATCGACACGTGATCACGGAATCAGGAAAAGAGGGGGCGACTTACGTCGTCTTCCAGGGAGAAGACGTGATTCTGCGAGTCCAAGGTCTTGACTGTTAGGTCGATCATCCTCGTAGGGCGCGTAGCACGCGGATTCAGTTCCGATGAAAAGCTTGGAGGTGTCGTCGGATGGATGGCGACGACAAAACGTACAATGGTGTCAAGATATCCGGGATACTCACAGATTCGGGCTACGGTGCCTTGGCACGATGTCTTTTCGGGTCGCGACTTCTCGTACGTTCGGCACGTTCGACTAACGAGGCGAGGAAAGAAGTGGAATCGGAAGTGAACGAATGATCGTAGGATAATGTTCGTTGATCCTCGACTCCGCTCACTGCGCGTTCGCTCGTTTCGCTCGTTTGCCCGTCACCACGTTCTCGCGCTCGGCCCTTGTCGCGAGTTTCATTACGTCGCACAATGTCTTGGGTTGAACGAAGGTGGCGCAAAGGGGGACGCGACGTTACCCAGAATGCCGTTTTCGACAATTTCGACAGTGGCGACGCGGTCAATGCTGGCAACACGTGGCGACGATAGTCCCTAAAAATTTATCGCGCGAAACGGAAGCTACTAGAAGTCGAATGAACGTTTACCATATGTTGTGCACGACGATGGTTACGTCGAAGATTGTCAAATGTATCAATGGATGGCACGACGATGCGCATTGTAGAGTTGGTTCAAGTTGGTTTTTTTTTTGTATATCTGTTGTTTCTACTAATTTGAAACGCGGATTCTTAACTTTAAATCAAATGAAGATTGCCATTTATGGATTTTTGAGAAATTATTGAAAGTGAACGCGTCGAACTACTCAAAATTTGATTATTTCTTTTAATTATTATTTCGTATTATTGTTGAAGGAAATAGATACATAGGACATGCATGCATCAGACATCCGAAGTCTAATTGGTTTCGATATTTTAAGTTATTAAATGATAAAAATATGGCTGCGATCGATTTGGACGCTTTCAGTACTTTTCAATATTTCTATTCTTATTTTACGTCTAACGAATAATAAAAACAGAATGATGATTACAATTGTCATTTTGGTGCTGGTTATAGAAAACGAATGGAGATATAAAGAAAAAGAGTATAATATATTTTTATTTCTCTAAAATCAATTAATACTCTCTAAAATCAATTAATACTCCAAAGTTGTATTTTAAAATTAACTATAAAATTTTAATGATTCAAAACATTCAGATTTATTTTTTGGAAACTTTGTTTTTTTTTTACTTGTGCAAATACAATAATTCTAGCAAATGAGCGATATTAGCGGCCCATTTCTATTAATATCAATTATTTTTAACATCGATTTAACTTACTTTTATCTTTCTCTAAAAAAAAAAGTTCTGATAATTAGAAAAAGATAAAGTATAAATTAAATTAAATTACTTTATAAAGAGATTTATAAAATTATGTCTGTATTGATAGAAATGATTATATAATATTAATTTCTCCCAATATAGATTAACTTTAATTTCAATTTAATTTACTGATTGTTATTTTTTTCTAATTCTTATGTTTTACCAATTGATTAACTTAATTTAATTTTGGTTAGTTCAGTTTTTATTTTCTCTAGTTCTAAAAATTAAAAAAAGATAAAAAGTAAGTTGAACCGAGTTAAAATTAATCTACAATCTAATTGGTAGAACGGGCATAAAAATGACCTGAATGATAAAAGAACAATATTCATTTTTCAAAAGTTTAACTTTATTTTTTTAAAACAAAGAATTTACAATAGGTTCTACGAACGCGGTAATTTAATTATTGCATTTCAAAATTGATGTACAAATAGGATGATACGCTTTAGTGAAGAAAACGGTCTCAACATAAGAATATGATATAATAACATAATAATTAATATATAGTGATGTAATATGTAATTTTATAGTCATTGGACATCTCAGCTACCAAATCTTATTAAAAATAAACAGATAAATCTTATCAGCACAAGTATACTAAAATTTATTAATTGATAAAACATAATAGTAAATTTAATATAGAAACTGATCAAAATCATTTCGTATTTATGAGATATTCCAGTAAATATGAGATATTCCATTCAAGTGTTTACAGATTTTTGCTCTGCTGCAATTGCTGTTAGATTATGGTCCGGTTCCATCAGTATAAGATTAACTTTAATTTTGATTCTATTTTCTCTTTATATTTTTCTAAGAATTAGAAAAAAATAAAAGCCAGTACTCACAGTCTATCTTCTTATTTAATTTACAAGCTTAAGTAATTAACATCTTAAATTTCAAGTTGATTGTTTTCAAGTATTTTAAGTAGTGTTTAAGATGCTAATATAGCTCCGTAATTGGTTTACATCCTAAGAACTTATATATAAGAACCGACTATGAATACTGGTCAAACGCAGTAAGTATTAAACCCGAAAGTTAATCTTACATTGGCGAAACATGGCTTATGTCGGCGGACCGCCAGAACCGAGATTAATGCGGATGTAGTCTGTCAATCTACGGTAATATCTCCACTCGGATCCGCCGATCGACAAACTGCTAGCGTTTTACTCACTGGGATATTCGGAAAAATGTTAAATGAAAATGTTATGACGATTTGATATCACGAACGGATCCCGCGATATGGAGGTCTTCCTGGACTGTCCGACAATGGGCGCCCATTTTTCTCCGGTCTCTCTCTACTATGCTGCGCCGAGAAACGCAGCGACCCCGAAGGGTCCCGTATCCGTACAGAAAACAAGATCCAGTAAGAGCGATGGAAGTGAAAAATTCGGCCGGAATTATTCGACCGTGGCCGCGGCGGAATGGCACCGGTTTTAAATCCCCGTAAACACACGCGTCAGAGGCTCTCAATGTCGCCTGGAAATACCACGACAAGAAATGCGGGGGACATTTCTAAGTGATAATCCTTTAATTATGTTTACGATCGGCATGAGATTAAGAACTTCAATTAAGATTATTAAATCAAAACAAATTTGATTTGTTTATTATATGAAGTTGTTTCTTCGATTAATTTGATAAAAATATATTTCAAAAGAAAATAAGTTCTTATGAGTATACTAATGAGGTTTTTTTAATTTGTAACAAGTAAGATTATTATCAAGAAAAATTTTAAGATTATTATTAAGAAAATATTCTCTCTTTGTTAAATGTATAATCTTTATTTAAAAGAATGAAAATAAAAGTAAATTGAGTATAATCTCTTTTCTTAGCAATAGAATGATATTTTTCTAAATACTCAAGTAAAACACAGAAGTTAATTAAAATAAAAATCAAAATAAAAATCAAGCTCAAAATTACAATGCAAATAACAGTAACAGAAAGGTCAATTTATAGCAAAAAATTAGATCAAAAATGTAAAATGGTTTATTAAAGTGTTACTCAATTAGTTAAAATATAATATATAGGAAACATTTCGATTTTATTTATTGTATTTAGTTTTAAAACAGAAGTTATATAATAACATCATAAGGATATTATCATGTTTGACATTACCTTATTTGTTATTTATAAATTTATTTTTAAGTAGTAAATGATATGACATCCTATGATATTAGGTGTAGTAAAAAGAAATCCATTATT
>NW_012130083.1:4432185-4434142 GCF_000143395.1 Atta cephalotes
TAAGTATAAAAAAATTTAGATACAAAAATGTAAAATGGTTTATTAAAGTGTTACTCAATTAGTTAAAATATAATATATAGGAAACATTTCGATTTTATTTATTGTATTTAGTTTTAAAACAGAAGTTATATAATAACATCATAAGGATATTATCATGTTTGACATTACCTTATTTGTTATTTATAAATTTATTTTTAAGTAGTAAATGATATGACATCCTATGATATTAGGTGTAGTAAAAAGAAATCCATTATTTTTGCATGAAATTGAATGGAAAAATAATGGATTTCTTTTTACTACCTAATATCATAACTAAATTATAACTTAATTATGATTCTATCTGGAATAGACGTGAATACAGAAAATGGAAAGTAATGCAAATCAGCGAAAAAAGTTTAAACGAAACGCTTCTCTACCATTTTTCTCGTTTATCGTTTTTTGCGATTGATATTTGTCAAGCAGAATTGCAATTGTTACGAGAGTAACGAATGTCAATGTAAACCTCTAGAGAATGAGAGTTTGAATAAAATAAATGTTTTCATTGTGATCCGATTTAGAAGCGAAGAAAAGCCAAACTCGCAACTTTACGACGTCTAGATTTAGATCGTCAGTACGTGTTTAACTTAATCTTCTCTCGTATATCTTCTCTTTTACCCCTTTCGCGGTCAACCACGCGGCACGGCGCCGCGTAAACTGAACGAATGAAAAAGAGAGAACAAAAAAAAAGAGAAAAAAAGATCAGATGCCAGAAGCATGAAAAAGCGAAGACAAACATTTCTTATAATTCGGACTTGACCGCAACTTCCAAGAAATTGATAATACAACTCTCTCTTTGGTAAAAGAGAAAAGCAAAATTGGTATAATATTTTGCAATCATACTTTGCAGTTTTTCTGTCAAAAATCTGCATTTATTTATTGCACAATACAAGAAAAAAGCTTGAGAATGTGTGTGTTGCGAGGATTGCGCAAGAATATGATAGAAAGTACAAGAATGTGAAGGATTACGTTTGCATGTAAAATTAAATAGACACTGCATTTTTTTTTTCAGAAAAGAAAGAAAGAAGGTTTGAAAAAAGTATAGAAAGAAAATGCAGCTAAAAAGGACGAATCGATTTATTGTCAAAAAACGATAATCTATTGATCGCGCGATGCACCATTAGAATCCAGTCGCCTCCAAATCGCGGATCAAGCTGATTTTCCTGATTTTGATTGTCCTCGTCGCCCACGTCAAGCAATTATTTCCTAATATTTCAATGCAGCATGTAAAACGCCTATCGTGTACTCTCGATGTCCGCACCGCTACCTTCCTCGCTCTGCTTCCACTCTCGGCTCTCCTCCAGCTTCTTTCCTCCACCGTTTCTTTTTCTCGATAAGAAAAGGAAGAGTTTGCCTGCATACCTCGAAGCTATGCTACACAGATGCAGGCAGAGCGTCAGAGAGAAACGATGTACTTATACGGACGCCGAGAAAAAAAGGAGAGAGGGTAATGTATATTAAGATTTATTCTATTTTGCGGTAATAACTCTTTAAGTAACTTTACGTGAGAGATCGCTTACAAGCCATTTAAAAACATGTACTATTAAAATTGAGTAGTCTACTTAAACCGAGTAAATAGCTTATAAGAGTTTGCACGCGTTTATATTACATTACATATCATTAAGCTTTTGTTGTAATACCGAGACACATAGAATATTCCAGAGAATAATATCGAGATATTATATTAAGAGAAACACCACAGAAAAAAATCTAATAAAATCATCACAAGATACGGAACGAGTTAACTCTTATTTATTAGGAAGTAATCTTGATATATATTTTAAATATGATCATTATTCCAAACATGAGGCGGACACGTTGAAAGATCGGTTACAATTTAGTATTTTGAACTCCGGTAAGATCATTACACACACAGAGAGAGAGAGAGAGAGAGAGAGAGAGAGGAGGGAGGGAGGAGAAG
>NW_012130083.1:4434162-4436602 GCF_000143395.1 Atta cephalotes
AGGGAGGAGAAAAAGAGAGCTGGCGAAAGAGGCGAGAGTGCGTGATGCGGCGGCTGCGGCGGCGGCGGTCGTGTGTGCGTTGGCGCCAGGCCGCATTCTCGCATTCGTTAAACCGAGGCACGGAGTTAGGTTCCTCCGCTTCATACCTCGTACCTTATGCCTCGTGCCCTGCCTTGTCTTGCCTTGCCTCGCATTGCCACGTCTTACTTTGTTTTCTTTTGCCTGCTGGCATCTCCCGTATGTTGTGACTTCCTTCCTCGCTCCCGTATTACTCCGTGCCCGCAGCGAATAATAGCGACAGCAACGGGATAAAAGAGAAAAGTCTCTCTCTCTCTCTCTCTCTCTCTTTCTCACTTCCTCGTACCTCTGCCTATCTTGAACGGGGGAAATAAATAAAATCACGTTTCTTGGGATGAAAATTGTTGGAATTTCTCTTCCCTTGATTCTTGAAGAATGTACATGGAAAATTAAAGCAATATGTTTTTCGTCGCATTGTTTTGTTCACAGTTTGATGACCTTTATGCGCCGGGAGAGATTAGGTGAATTGTAGGCGCGCCAGTACAGATAGATACCATGGGGGATCAGCCAATGTGGAATAGCTTAAAGAGGATATAAGGCGAGTCGCGGTGGCGCCGTGCTCGAGAATTTACACGACATACCTCTGGCGAGTTACAGCACATAAATGGGTACGTAAATCATGCGCGTAAACAGCCACGTTATATGTATAGATAGAGGCGTTTACTCGGATGACAAGCGACCCGTGAAGCGCCGCCGCATCGCCGAGCTCATTAAGTAATCGATATTATTTTACGATGAACAGAGAAACCCTTGATAGAACACTTACGATCTCGACACGGACACGCGTACTCCCGGGAGTACGCTCTCCTTATGATGATTAACTGAAGTTGGGATTTATCTCTTCAATTTGTAACCGGCGAAAGAGAGAGAGAGGGAGAGAGTAAGAGAGAGAGAGGGGAGGGGAAAGCACCATGTTTCTTGCGACCGTTTACATTCTGATAAAAAGCCCCGTTATAATTTCGGCCACTCCGAATTTCGATGCCACGTTTCAAAATAATCATCGAATAATATCGATATTTGTGTCAATTAAAACGAAGTATATATCTAAGATACTGAGATTATATATCTATTTCAGACATAGGGTGAACGAAAAAGGAACAAAAAGAGAAAGTCGCGACGAAAGCTATTGGACTACCTGAGACACCTGATCATAAATCACTTGTCAAAATACACTCGAATGTAAGAAACAGGACATTCGGTCGACTCCACTTTTAATAATTGCTGATGAATGAATGACTGAGCCTAAGGCTCTAACGAGCCTGACAATGACAACGACAACAGCTGTTTCTCGGCCGATTCCATTGAAATGACATTTCAAAAAAATTTTGTATTTCTTTTACGAATTTAGAATCTCGCTTTCACTAAACATAAATATGATAAGAGAATAAAAACAATTCAATTTATTTTTCAGAATTTGTACAACTTTCTAACATGTAAGTTAATCACATCTGCCGTAGTCGACAATTATTTATAATGTTATATTATAATGGATTTTTTTATAATATTTATAATGTTATATATAATGGATTTTTAGATTCAGAGTTTATGACTAAAAGGATGCGCAAAAAGACGAAGAATAGAAAGAACGTTATGAACGGTTTGTAAAAAAAAAAAGGAAGAAAGCACAATGAAGGATGACTGGAAAAGAGAACGCAAAAGAATTATCTGTATACTTTTTTCATGTCGCGCACCGTGCAAAGCAGTTAAGCAAAGGTCACAAGTTGAGCAATCTATCCATTTATCGGTGCAAACAACGCTTGCAGCATGTATACGATACAGACAACGGAGGAGAGGTTGATGAATCTTTCGTCGGAACGCGGCTGTCCTGGCCAAACTCCTTCGTCTTTCCTCAGTCAGGATCCACAAATGGAGACGAGAGATATTTTTCCTTTCGAGCAATCGAAACTTCCGGGAATAATTGGATAAACGTAAAAAGAGAAGATAAAAGCGTCGGCCCCTACCGGGGACCGGATTTGAGTAAGCACGGTAGCTACGGCGAGGGAGTAAAGAACATGTTGTGGAGCACGGCAGGAAAATGGAGGAGTATACGAGGTGAACAACGAGGCGAGGAAGGAGAGGAATGAGAATATGCATAGTATTGGGGGCGTGTGGTGGTAAGGCGCAGGGGGAGAGAATGAGAGAGAAAGAGAGAGACGGAGAAGGGGGAGAGAGAGACGGAGGAGAGAGAGAGAGAGAGAGAGAGAGAGAGAGAGAGAGAGAGAGAGAGAGAGAGAGAGAGAGAGAGAGAGAGAGAGAGAGAGAGAGAGAGAGAGGACGGACGGAGGACGGAGGTACGGACGGTACGGTACGGACGGACGGGTAACGGGACGGGTAACGGGTAACGGGTAACGGGTAACGGGTA
>NW_012130083.1:4436622-4448060 GCF_000143395.1 Atta cephalotes
GAGAGAGAGAGAGAGAGCAGCTGTTGGAACCGAGCCGGGCCGGGCTGGACCGTTGGTGAGTGAGCGCGCGGCCGGTAGAAAAAGAAGATGAGCCCGTCGGTGTACGCGCGTAACATACGACGGAGGGGGTCGTAAGAAGAGTGAAGAAGAGCCCCGGAGGGAGTCCCTCGCTGAAGGAGGCGTGCGGCGCCACGGTGGGTACCGACGCGACGACTCGGTTGCGACTATAAGTAAGTCTCGCGCGGCGCGCCGCGACTTAATGCCGTCGTCGCGTCCGTGGCGCCAAGAGGAAGGCCCGTTGGCGACGACGATAAACCTCCTTCTCGCGCGTTCCCCGCGACTGCAAAGGAGAGGAGAGAGCGAAAGAAAAGAGAGAGGGAGGCACGGTGAACTTATATTTCGTAGGATGGTGTGGATCAGCGACAGTACAGATAACACGTGGCTGTCAGTCGCTGCTGCTACTGTATTGGGTTTCGCCTGCCAGTGTTGATTAGTGATCGGCGGTAGACAGCGGTGTTCGAAAACACCGCGACAACTTGAAATTTTTCGTGCTATGACATTGTGCCAACGTTTATTTCTTAACGAAAAATAGATGGTTATACGGTCAAATCGGACAATTATCGTTGTGAGATCTGTAATATCGTGTGTACATAGTGTACCGAGTGGCAGAGACGAAAAAGAACATTCTGGAAAGTGGTGCTCGCGCAGAGGGTGGTCTCACCGTTTCGCACGTTGTGGAACGTCATTATTTTTCGTTTGATCGCGTACAATCACCTTGACATCATCTGTAATCACATTTTACAGTCAGTACTTTCGCCCGTGTCAAGTGACAGCATGTCCGGGATTCTCTACACGCTGCTTGGCCTCGCGGCCAGCACGAGTCTGCATTGCGCCGTACGCCGCGAGATCAGCCCATGCACCTGCCGACAAGAGGAGTTTTCCAGTCCCGTTATCAACCAGGCGGCGGTGACGGTAGCCGCGTCTACCAGCGGGGTCGCCAACGTGAACAACAATGCTGGCGGTGGAGGAAACGGTGGTAGTGGCCATCATGTAGGGGAGCGTATTGAGGTATTATGTGAGAAGATGAAGTCGTTCGACCAATTGGCCGAGGCATTGAGCGGTAAATTCACCCCCGAACAGCAGATCACCTTGCGAGTAGCGCATTCGAATTTGCGCGACATATCGCGCCACGACTTCAAAGAGTTGCGTATGTCTATCACTCGACTTGAGCTGAATCACGATCATCTTGGGTAAGTGCGACGGAACGAGTGATCTGTCGATGAACTTCATTGCCATCGAAAAATTATTAATGCGTGAACGATAATCTTGAACAGTAAGATTATGTCGAAGTGCCGAAGTCTTCGACGAAGAGACGTAAAGAATCATGGGGGGACGCGCGATAATGACACGATTTATCAGTCACGGTTACTACAACCCACTGTGTATACAGTTATGTAGAGATAACGATGGTTTCGGAGATCATCTGTATTTCTCACAAGTGCGGTAAACATTAACTAAGCAACTTTTCTGTAATCAGCATTCTTTTGCTATACGTCAGATTATTTTTTTTTTAATTAGTTAAAGATTAAGATACTGGATTAATTCAGTATGGATTGACATAGGACTTGGAGGAAGGCTTGACGGTAAAGCCGATTACCAAGTTGAATTTTTTTTTCAGAAAATTTGACGAAACGACTGAAAAGTCAAATATAAAAATTGAAAGCAATGTTTGTTTATATTTTTGAAAAGTCAAATGACCTATTTGAATAATCATAGTATACTGTTATCAATAATTTAATATCAGAAAATTACCTACAATTTTACCTTATTTTAATAATGTTACAAGGATTATAATTCTTCCTGCTTCTCATCAGTCTTTTAACATGGAATTTTACTATTATATAATAATTTTATTAAACTGATGAAATATTATATTCATATGAAGAGAGGAAGCAGAGCATAATCTGTATCGAAATTCCACACAAAATTAAAAAATTCCCGTGAAATTTGAAAACTGATTTTTGTATCACAGATCTCAACATTATCAGTTGTTAGATTATGTATACATATTAATTATTGGATATTAATTTAACATGGATGATCTAGTACAAAATCGAAACGTCGTCTTTTATTTAATTGTGATAATTGAAAATTTATAATAACAATTAAGTTAATTATATTTACTTTACAGTAAATATAATTAAAAAAGTTTTTAAATTTGTAATAAACAGACTATTAGTCCTTTATTTATTTATTACATTGGAAAGTTGATTGAAAAATGCAGGCAATGATAATGAAATGTTGGAGATGGTGCACGTCTGTCATCCGTAGCCGCGTACTCCGCGTAGTCTCCGTCTGAAGTGTGCCACACACGTCGATACGGTCGGCCAGTATCTTTGCAAAAGGTCATCGTCTGCTATTGCGGACATTGAATGGAAGCATTTGTATATGTATAACAAAGAAGCGATCTTAATTCCCACAATGAGTATTTGCGAAGGCGTTCGCGGCGCCATTGCGTACACGTTTGAACCGACGTTTGAACTTTCGTCGAGGTGTACGCTGAAAAAACTGCCATGAACGGTGGATCATTATTAAAATCTTACAGCTAATCGTCAAGCTTGATTGTTAATTCCAAATACTTTATAATACGACAGTCCATCCATAAGTTTGTTTATAATTATCTGCAAGTTTCTCAACATTCATCGTGAGTTCTTTTTTTATACAGCTCCGGCCAGTATTATTACTCTCTAAATTCTTTGAAGTGAAATCTCACTCTAAAAAATGAAAATTGAGTCTTGAAAAAGAAGAGCTCAATTTTTCATTTGTGAGATTTTACTCTTCAAAGTGAGATTTACTCTAAAAGTTTTAGACTAGAGAAGAGATAAAGCTGTAACAAAACGTGACAATAAGCGTGATATGTTGACCAGTACACAGCGGAAGCAGGATATCGTTACATAATGGTTTTATCATGGAGATTGGTGAAGAAAGGCGATAAATCGTCTCAATATACGTCTCGACGAATTCGGTGTAGGAGTTCTCGACCGAGACGATTGCTAGTTTTCCAGTCCATACGTTTGGCTCTCGTTCTGTATTATTCATCTTTCCTCGGCATAATGCCCGCAGTGGCCATCATCCTTTACGAGCGACACAAAGGACGAATTACCAGTCTTCCTTGATTATCCTGCTGCGCGTATCTCGCATTAAGAAAAAAGATCGATGGTCCTTGAGGACTATAGGTATGTCTCTTTTATAGGAATGCTAAGTATCCTCGCGAGACAGTGGGAGAAGGGACGGGACGTAAGAATGAAATCTTAATCGTGCCTGACCTCTTCGCGCGAGTTATCGCGGGAAGTTGTATGTGTTTACCGTCGTGGAATAATTAAATAACGAGTCTCGCAGTGAGCCAACACTAAGTGTATAATCGAACGATAACGTCTGGCGCGTCGCCACTTTTTCAGGGCCCCTCATTGGTTCAGCTCGTTGCTCCGGTCACGTATTACTACACAAATGATAAACAACGTTGTAATAGAGGAAAATATGAAATACTACTGCTCTTTGGTGTTAATACAAAAATCAGATCTTTAAAATAAACATCACAAGCGCGGAAATGCCGCTCGCGTGATTACCGTATGTCACATATCGTTTTCCTAAAGTCAAGGACCCGAACAAGCATGCATATCACGATTTGCAGGGTCGTGGACGGTGACGTTTTCGCCGGTCTGGGTCGTACGCAGTATTTGAGTCTCGCAGACAACGAGGTACCTTCGATACCAAGGCACATTTTGACGCATCTGTCATTGCTACGAACTTTAGACCTCAGCAGGAATCGGATAAGCCGCATCGATTTGGATGACTTCAAGGTAAGTGATTAGATTACTTTAACTTTAGAGCTCACGCATTACGAAAGAAGAGGATCAAAATAGAGAAAAATAATAAAATAGAGAGGGCGTTGGCACAATAGATCGTAAACCTATTCTTTTAAGCAGAACTTTATGTATTCATTTTTTTCCCTCCAATTTGCACAAAAAAAAAGGAAAGATGAATTGTGCAAGAAGTTCGCTTGAAAAGAACAGATTTTATATATACTCATTCAATCAGTTATGTGTTATCAGTGTTATGAATATTTTGCACAAATTGACAGGAAGATTCTATATTTGCAAATCTAAAAGTGCGCAAATTCTCAAGTGTTATTATGAAAGAGCGGAAGTTAGTATTAAAAGTCTAAGAAAGACAATCTTGCATTTAAAAGAGACGTTATTAATAGAAGATAAAAGAAAAAGAATCTTAAATTTAAATAAAAATATAGAAAGAAAGAAAAGAGATAGCAAACTCATTACACAACGTCGTGATTTAATGACTTTTTTGTTATTTTAGCACAATCCGACACTTCAGCATTTGGCTATGGCCGGAAATGCGATTTCTGAGATGATCCCGGGTTCGCTACCGCCTCTAGTGAAACATTTACATGTCGGCAGGAATCGTTTGAACAGTCTAAATCATACTCTAAGGTATCTTTTCTCGTAAAGTATCTTTTCTCAGTTCGAGCACGAAATGAAAATGAATTATTAAAATGAATTATTCAAGTTTTAATATTACGATTAATTATATTTAATATTACGAAAAATTATAAACTGCAATATGTTGTTGACAAAAGTATAATCTCCATTATCTTTGAGACTCGCATTCATAGTTGAAAAGTTACCATAGTATTTTACCCATCCTGTTTACTTAGCGTTTAGACACTACGTCTCTTATCTAATTCGTTTCGTCTATGATTGAGCCATTGCATTGTGAATCGCTGATTAAAGGAAATTCCCTGCGTGGACTATTGATCATCGACCTTTAAAATCGTACTTGGAAATCTGTGTTCGCTCGGCGGCGAATACGTGGAGCGTAAAGCAGGATTTAGCCATCGCGATTTAGCCACGTGCCCCACTTATTTGCTCTTTGCAGAGATTTGAATCAACTCGAGTGGTTACTCATTAATTCTAACGAGCTCACGTCACTCGATGGCGAGCTACCATCGTCCGGCCACAATCTCAAGATGCTTTACGCCGCGGATAACAAGCTGACGCATCTTCCGGCCGAGTTCCGATACCTTCACCGTCTGGAGACTCTCTTTCTCCAGCAGAACAAGATCCGAAATCTCGATGGCACTCTGCAGAAAGCCAGGCGCCTAAAGTTCCTGGAGCTCTCATATAACGAATTGCAAGAGGTATTTAGTTCGCGATATTCTTTTTAAGCTTCGATTTCGATCGTGTATACTTGATTTTGTAGCACGAAAGTCGACATGTACTACATAAAATGTTTATTTGTTTGTTCGCGATAACAAAATTTTGTTGTCTAAAGTTTTGTTGCAAAAAGTTTTTTACACTGAATAAACGAATACAGGGGAAACTGTGGGTACTGAAAGACCCGTATATCTTGAAAGATATTAATTATTTACTCTTTAATTTTTAGATTTTTCGAAATCCTTGGGACACTAATTAATTTTTTAACAATAATGAGATTTTTAATGTTAGCTGCTCAGTTATATTTACTACTATTTAATTAAAAAGTAATTTTGCTGAAGAGGATTTCAAAGAGAGCCGAAACGTTCAAAAATAAAGATTTTGTATAATGGAAAGTAATCAAAGTTTTGTAATTGAATCATTGGTCACGTCTGCTTTGACTCTCATTAGCTTTGAATTTATTGTTTATTTTTATTTTAAAGATTAAGAGTTTTTAAATTTTATTTTATATTTTTAAAAAATAATATAAGCCAACAGAAAACATTTTATTATTAAAAAATAATTAATGTGTTTAAGGTACATGTTTTTAAGTACATATTTCTAGATACTATAGTCTTCTCTTTGATAGAGAGTAGAATTTCGAGGAATTTAAAAGTGAGAGAGTAAATCTACGAAATTATATCGTCAGGCGAGTGCATTCGGAGCGCACGTGCTCTCGAATATTACGCTTTAACGCGTGCGATATGACGGGGGTGTCAAAAGGAGGAGGCAAAAGCGCGCCGTACATTGAGCCAATTACCGCAACGTAACGTAATTATTACCGCCTTCCGCCTGGCGGAAGGATCTCAACAGTCGACACTCGAATGAAACAGACGGACGTCGCGGTTTTCTCGTTCAAATTGCGTGACACGTCGACTCGAATGGCGTTAATTAGATTGCGCAGTTTACACACATATTATATTATGAATAGAAATTCAAGACATCTAAATTATGTCTCTTTAGTTGAACGCGGACGATTTCTTAGAAGCCGAGATGTTGGAGGACCTCGAGCTCGGGCACAACTCTCTCAAGTCTCTTGGCGGCGCGGACGGTGATGGAAATGGAAGTAGCGCTCTTTATCCCCTCAGATCGTTAAAGTGCCTGAATTTGACGCACAACGAGCTCCGTGAATTTTCTTTGGCTTCCTTGCGCGGTCTACGTGAACTTAAATTGCTCGATCTGTCGAATAACCGGATCGCCAGACTTCACAGAGGAAGACCGTCCTCCGAGGTAGGTATCTACGTCATCCGATACTTTACGTATCTATGTTATCATCGAGACTGTTTACGTCTGATCTGACGATCGGTCGAAATCTATTCTTGATAGAGTCCGATCGAAACTTTTACCGAAACTGAAAACGAACACTCATTACGTGTCAGTTTTGACTAAAAGCTTATAGCTCTTCTTCATAAATATTAATTATAATATGTGTAATTATTGTTTCAATAATTAAATTATAATGTTTATGAAGAAGAAGTACATACATTCTTTGGTCAAAATGACACACAGAAATTTAATTATTGTTTCAATTGTAATATTTATGAAGAAAAAGTATAATATGATGTATGGGCATGTCTATACATATGGTCTTTGTAAGATTCTTATTTTTTATTTCGGTTTTGATTAAAATTGACATGTAATGTTCGGTTCGGCAAAAGTTTCGGTCGGACTCTAATTCTTCATGTCCGCAGAATTTGGTGGAAGAAGAGGGCGAGGAGATTGCAGGCAGCACTATCCAAGATCTGCGCCTTCAGCATAACGAGCTGCGTAGTCTAGATGGTTCTCTGTTCCTAGGCATGAAAGAACTGCAGAGGCTCAATCTTAGCCACAACGCGCTGGGCCCTACGATTGGACCGCGCGATTTGCGCGGTCTCGACGGGTTACGCGTGCTCGACATCTCGCACAATCAACTCACCACCCTCGAGGATACGTCGGAGGTAAATATAAAAGTCCACTCGAATTTTCTTTTTGCTTTCCCTTTTCTTTTTCTTCATTTGATGTGCGATATAATCGTGTACCAATTGTACGATCATGATTTAGACGTGGTTACCGTCGCTGGAGGAACTGAACGCGTCGCACAATCGCCTGGTTACGCTGTCCGGTCGAGATTTTCGCGGTTTCCCGGTGCTCTGCTGGGCCGATGTTAGCATGAATCAAATACGTACTCTCATGCCGGAGCTGGTGGCTAATACACGATGCACGATTCACGGAGTCCCCGACGTGCTACGTATATACCTTCAAGGTGAGCTTATATTAGATACACTCTCTCTCTTTTTTTCAAGGCATTTCTCTTCGCAGCCTTTTAGTATCATATTTAACGCTACCGCACGTATTTCTATTCATGCACACAACAGATTGTTTATAATAATATTATATAATAACAAATATTAGAATTGATATTGTATTGTACTTTTAAGATTCTTCTGTCATACATCTCTTAGTGAGCTGAAAAAAAAAGGACAACAATGAGAAAAAAGTGATTCATCTTTTTTTTTAATATTCCAGATATATCTATATAATATTGCTCGATAAAATAACTCTTAATTAAAGGCGACAAGACACGTGAATTTAATTTTGATATATATCATACATAATCACATTGGTGAGAAAACAAGGCAATGCGCAATGTTATCTATTATTCGGTCAGTATGTAAAAGATTCGTCACAGACGAACGGTAATCGAGTTAACAGTCGTAAACGAAACTCTGATTCCCGTAGGAATCTCCGTTCGGTGAGACAACTCTTCGTTCCGTAGAGAATTCTGATGTCTCACAAGCGAATATTAAATTTAATAAGCTATAAATTTCACACTATACTGAAATAAACACATCTAAAGATATATTTATTCTAATTTTATGAGATTGCACAATTTAATATTGCTTCTCTGCTTTTTTCTCACTAATATTGTTTCTTTTTCGACTAGGGGCTGTTCGACATTATTTGATGAATGATTGATGAACGATTAAATTCAATTAGATATTAATAGAAGAGGATAGTACGATGAGTGGCGCCAGCGGCATCGCATAATTAATAAACACCGCTTGTAAGGTCCAGCGTGGACAAACAAACGGTGGGAAGGCGAGCAAGGGGAAAAAGAGTGAGAGAAGGGACTGGTGAAGAGAGCAGCCGGGCGCAAAGGGGACGGAAAATAAATTACTGGCTGATAATCGCCTGGCTCCGTTTGGCTCCCGAGGCGTACATTATTTGTTACAACGGTTACATTTCTCGCGATAACCCCCGCTGCGGCGCCATCTCGATTTATTATATACCGGCGTCTGTCTGTTGAGCTTTGTTATTGTTAATGTATCGACTCTGTCTCTTTGCAGCCACGCTATCGTGCCCAATCCCGTTATCTTCTGGCTACAGGTCTCAGCTTTTATTTGACACTTTCTTTCCCTGCTTCGCTTACGATTTCGCACCGAGAAACTCAGGAGACTTGCGACAAGAATTGTACGTTTAGGAAAGCCTTCGAACCACGAATGTGACAATTGCTATTAACGATTGATATTGCAACTATGCAATCTTTGTTATCACAGCTGGCGCCACATTGTCATTAATCACGCGTGTTTTTACGATAATTTTTTTTTATGATAATTTATGATCAAAATACTGTGACTCTTGAATTTAGGGCTGAGATATAGCAAAATATATTGTATAAAAGCACAAGATACTACAAGAAAACGAAAAAATCAAATCGCCCGTGATGCATGAACGGGCAAGCTGCATGTATTTCTCATATCTTATTGTTGCTCCACTTCATCGTGTGTCATGCGGTAAGCCCTTACACTCACACGCACGCTTTGTTGTTCGCAGATAATCCCGTGCTGTGCGATGCCGCTCTGGCCGACTTGACCGTCGCGCTTGAGGTAAATCACGCCAAGGTTTACGGGGTCGGCAGCGATTGTCCAACCACGACAACGCCCGCACCGTTGACAATGATCGAATTGACGTCGGCGCTACCACCGGCACCGCTACCGCCGACGCTTCTGCAGTTGGCCGCCGCAGCGGCCGCATCCAGAAGCAACGTGTCCTTCGCTGCCACCCTCGAGTAAAGGCTCCAGCATCGCCGCGGTGCGTGCTGGCCTTATGAGAATAATTGCGTGAGCACCACAGCAAGCAGGGTGAAGATCCAATGATGAAAAGGAGGAGAGATCTGAGAAATTCGCGCAAGAACTTAATGTCTTCGTTTGGACGAGATGGCGAGAAAGGCGCGAAGTAGACCACCAAAGTATGAGTGGAACGATTATTAGAAACGACACGCTGTCTCCGTAGACACCCATTGTAGTGCGCATCGCGTGTATATACATGAAATGTAACATGCTCGAGGATACTTTCGAGTGTTCTTGGAGAATTTCGTTTTCCCAGTGATTTCGAAGGTGGCGGTGTGTTTGTGCGTTTGTCTCGGCACATAAATAGAGAAGCGATTTTGCACGCTCGGCGATCTCGCAAGTCGCCGAACAAAGAGAAGCACCTTCTTTAGTCGTAGCAAATCTCGAGACGGATCAAGATAGCTTCGATAAGTATGTATACTTAGGAGAAATCTTGCGCGTCTAAAAATATCCCGTTGGATATTCGAACGAGGATCACTCGTTTATTTGATAATGGTATCTTGAAATAATTTGAGAAAAATTCAAGATCCAGATTCCTTACGTTGTAAGAGAAAACGAATTGTACTGCGTGCTAATAAATTATATTCACTTTTCTGTTCGGTAACAGATGAGGTCCTTACATGCCCATGCATTGTAAATAGTCTTCACCGGCGAAAATTTCCGTGTTTATGTAGAAGTAAGTCTTAAATTTTTCTCTTCGTTGAACGTGCGAAATAGAGAATGGCCGATGTGTCTGCGAAATTCGATATCGCATCGATTGGCGACATGGATTGGCGATTCCATCATGGATTGATTCATTCTTATATTCGCTAAGTATCAATTCGCTCTTTTTCGCTTAAACGTATGCGTTCTCGACAATTGCATTCACAATATGACAAAGCAATAAAAAATATATATTGAATATCATTGTATTTTGGAAAGGCACGTACAGTGTTTCGAACCCACAGCGGAAATATGTTAATCATCTTTTTTTTTGATAAATTTCCGACATATCACAGAGTGACGATACGAATAAAGAAACAACAGCAACATTTTACAACGTAATATATAATATATAACTCGCGGAAGACTTTGGTCTTCACTCAAGTTTTTCGATGGTCATGTATATGCAAATGAATTCCCGACGGGTCAATGGAGCAAATGAAATCTGTTAACTTTATGCCATTGGCATGGGCAGATTGGCAGTGGGCGATCAATTGACTCCTTCATTAACTCGTGCCAATAGGGACGAATTGTTATCAGCGTGCCTCTACGCATACATAATGGGATCAGCCCGTCCGTCATCCGCGAACGATGTTCGGTTATTCCATACGCGCGTAAATAATAATATTACGGTAAATATAGCGTAAACGTCCATTCTTCCGAAAGATTCGCGAAAAGAAACACGTCACGAAGCATTCTTCCCTTAATCGATATTGCAAAATTAAATGTGTTTGTAAATCGAAGATTTCGGTTATATAAATGTAACACGAAAATTTGTAAGATCCTTAAAAAGATTACCGTGCAAATGGCGCCATTTTGACTCGAGATTATTAAATTTATTACGTTCATTGTTTTCTACCAATGTAGTTTAATTTTTATTTAACTCTTTTTCTAGTTCTAAGAATTATAAAAGAATCAAGAATAAGTTGAACCGAGATTAAAGTTAATCTACATTGGCAGAAATAGGCATCAATTATACATTTTAAACGGGCATGATTAGTATTTCTTGATTTTTCATATATATAGATATATATACACATGCAGAAGGCAGCCAATAGCACGACTGCTAGCTTAATTTTAGCTAGAATTCAAAATCAAAATAATTTATCTCTATTAAGTATTTTAATGAAGAATAACTTTACGTCGTGGAAAGGCATCGCGAGAATCGTGAAAGAAATGATCAAGTATTACAATGAGCAAATATAACGCCTATCTAATAAGTATGCAAGTATATGAAATATTATTAAAGATGATCAACGGTATATTAACATTAAGATCCAAATACTGTACTGATTTTACTTATAAGTGAATTTCTCGCAATGTCTACGACGCAATGTTATATGTGTAGGTACCATTC
>NW_012130083.1:4448515-4475721 GCF_000143395.1 Atta cephalotes
TATATATATATATATATATATATATATGTACATATAATTAAATAAAATACGTGCCGACGTTTAAACAGTGTCATATGTTACATATCTTATACATATACAATTTATTTTAGGTATCTAAATTTTTATTAATAAAAATTTTATTAATAAAAGTCACTCTCGCAATGAGAAGTAGAATATGTTATTTCTTATCTTAAAAAAATATGTCTATTTTACAAGCTATTATAATTAACGATGCATTACATGTTTTATAATTTTATTCTATGTTTTCATGTAATGCTTTAAAAATATACTTCGTACTTGATAAAGAAACAAAGTGATATCCGAGATTCTGGAATGTTCAGAAGAATCCTTTCTAATGCTTAGTTTGTTGAAATGCTCTTTCTTTATTCTCGGTTCAATTTGTTCGACTAAAATAATGATTAACTGTCTCAACAGTGTTAACTAATTATGTTTGTTATTCCAAATTTAATTTAGAATGTTAACATACCTGTCCAGTGGTTATCACTGTATGATAATTGAACAAAGTATTTATTCTTTGCATCTTCATTGTTTGTGAAAAAGGATATTTTTATGAACTGACAATTCTTATCCTCTTGAAGATTTATATGTATATCCAAATGTACTTTGTATTTGAGACATGCACGTTTAATGGCATCCCATTGTGAGATTTTCTTTTTCTTTCTTTCTTCTACTTCTGCAAACATTAAAATAAAATAAGAATAGATTCGATTGAGAGAGAAATAATGCAATATTGAATTTACAGATTCAAATCTAGGTAAAAAGGTATACTTACCCTGCTGTATATCTACCATTTCCAACAACAAGGCTTCTCTTCGTGCTTTTGCCTTTTCCAGCTCATCCTTCACATCCTCCTGTGACTTTATCATATTTGATATCTTCTTATCTGTTATTTTTTGTTGCAATATGACAGAGTCTATGTCAGATTTTGCTGTGCTAATTTCCTGTTGCAACTCTGATATTTTGTCCGTGTAGACAAATTTCTTTTTACTACAATCTGCAAAGATAAAAGATTACTCTTGTTAGTTCCTTTCTATCAATGTAAGAGTAATCTTGATTCAACTTACTATTTACCCCTTTCTAATTCTTAGAATTCTTAAAAAAAGATAAAGAGTAACCAAAATTAAAGTTTAATTTTACATTGATGAAACTAGTACTTGTATTTGTAAATGAATTCTCACGAATAACTTCTTGCTACGTAAGTTCGATTATTTTCACCGATAGTTTTCGACAGTTTGCAAAAATACACAAGGGATTGTACCCTTTTCATAGAGATGCTTCTGCTCGATTCTGGCGTCGACACGTAACCGAAACTCTCGACATGACGATATCCATTCATCCTTAATGTTGTTTTGGAAGATGTCACTTTGGAAGATGTCGAGTACATTGCACTTAAGCCCCTCAATAGCCATTGCACTCGCGAATAAGTTCGAGTAAATAATAACTGTACTCCAGACCAGTTGTATGATTTATACCAGTCATAACCATATAACTGTTGCGTTGGGACGCGTTCAAAATATTTTGAATAGTAGTGGTGCCAACGTTGCGTCACGAACGTCGCTAGAATTCCAAGTCGATAAACTAACGACTGGCGAATATTTTTACCATTCTAACTTCCTACTACATACGATTCTAGTTCGCAGTTTTTCGAATAAAGTGGCGCTGAAAATCACTTCTTTTTCTCGTATATTTGATTCAAAAAAGAATCCGCGAATTCGTTCAATGTCCATTTCTACCAATATAAGGTAACTTTAATGATACTTTTAATTACGCTATCTTTTCCTAATTTTTTTAAAGCTAGGGAAAAATAGAAAATAAATAAAACTGAAATTCGTCTTTTTTTGTTTATTCGCATTCACAAGTCTTTGTCCATATTAATCTTCAATTACTTGAGATCATAGTGTTATAAAAGAATTAAGAAGAAACAGCAGAGTATTAACAACAAAAATTTTAACAGTATTAATTTTAACAGCTTTAAGACTAATATTATAAATATGTATATATAATAAGTTCCATATATTAAAAAAGAAAAAATTAATTAAGAAGAGTATAATTAACCGCAACTTAAGCGCAATTAATTTTTAACAAAAGGATTTCTCTACCTAATCAGATACAAAAACACAAAGCTATAAAAAGATCTAGATATTTAAAAAATAAAAATTATTAAGATCTTTTTTAACTTTATATATATTTTATGATTTTGCATTTATCATTTAATTTTATTTCGAAGACAAAAATATGTAGACATTACATTTAGTACCTACATATATGAATTATTTTTAATATATTGTAATAAAATAAATCATTTATATCTGATAAATATAGATTATAATTGTTTTTTATAATTATATTCTTTGTACGTAAAACACTTTAACTATAAATATAACATAATTATAATAAATTATTATATATTACACTTTGTTTTGTTGACAGGTACAGTCTGTAAGATTAACTAAATGTAAAAATACTGAGCCTCTTTAGATAAAAAAATGCAACGAATATTTAGCACTTAACTTTGATATTTACCTTATTGAACATTTGGCAGTCATATGCTAAATAACCAAATATTCAATAAGTATAGGCATCTTCAAACTGTACACTAGTGCGAATTCGCACCACGAAAATTTTTAATTTGCTAACAGTTGTATATGTTGTTGCCGCAGTTTATCCCTACTACGTTAAATATGCTTTTTCATTAAAATTTGAGTGATATCATTGGATTTGTGAGAAAATTATACCTCAGAAAAGAGTGATTTTAAAGATATATCTGTTTTTTTAATCCTCAAGAGAGAGGGACTTGCAATTAAAAATGTCAAATCCCAATTTGCACCTGTGTACCATTACTAGATGCTCAAGATGTACGGTTTGGAGATTAATAAAAACAGTGAACATGCGATATTCCCATTTATAATTAGTATAACTCAAGGTTTGTTCGCGTCGCATGCTCCCCAACATATTATCATAATTCTTACTCCAACGCGCTAATTAGAGAGAGTAGGAACTATGACAAAACAGTGATGAAGTAGAAATGTTAACAGGATTGGCAAAAAATTAAAGAATTTAAAACGTGTTTAATTATTGTTTTTAATATGTTTTAAACATGTTTTTTATAATATTTAAAGCATATTTAAAGCATTAAAAATATATTTAAGAAAAAATATGTTTTATTCTTAAAAAGTCTTTGCCAATCCTGGTAACAAAGATAAATACTGAAACGTTTCAAGTCAGAAGTACTTATTGATAGCTCTGGTATAACAAACATATGTTTTGATGTGTTCATTTCTGATTTTGACGAGCTTTTAATATATTATTTTGTAGACAAAAGTGAGATATACATATTTTTTGTGTTCAATTGCACTTTCAAGAGGAGAGAGCTCATAAAAATCAGAGGAAATACTTCCATGCGATACTTTGTTAGATTGTGCAATGTAGAAGGTACTCATTTTTAGTAAAATTATTTTCACAGTTTTTTGTGAAGAGAGCGTATAGTTAAAAAAAATTCTATTCTTACGTTAAAATTATTTAGGCCGAATACTTGGACAATATTTGATGTTCGGCCGAATAGTAAAAATATTACCGAATAGCCAGAAAGCCAAAGTTACCTAATATTCGTTGCAACTCTACTTAAATCTTCTATAATTGCTCGAACGTTAATGAATTAATAATCGGCGCTTTTGCTTTCCAGGATACTGGCACTTCTACCACTAACAGACTTCCATCATCTTTCACAGTCAACACCTGTTTTGTATCTTTGCTTTTCGATTGCATTTTTTGTACAAGATCTAAGTCTAAATTTGTTATCTTCTTTAAGTTGTCAGTATCAGTCATGTCGATCGATTGCAAGATATATACTGGTTCCTGAGAGGACGTGGAATCACCTTTTGTAACAGAAATTTTTTTTTTACATTTATACACAGTAATATATTAAAATCTATTGGTAAATACTTGCTTATTGGTAACGTAGGGATGCTATTCGGAGGATTGCAATTTGTTTGCTGGAAAGATGTCAATGGCGGTGGCGTAGTTTGAGTAAAAGGCAAGATTTGAGTTGGCTTCAAAAGTGTTACTGATTCATTCTTGCTAACATTGTCAGAATTATCTGTAATATCAATGTCAATAACACAGGTCCATAAAAAAAAGTATCCTGTGCTGGAAACCCAGCTATACAAATCTGACATCAAAATGGGATCCATCCAGGATAAATTTTGATGTCAGATTCATATTCAGATTCAAAATATATAAGAATCTCCACTCTAGCACAGGATACTTTTTTTGTGGACTTGTGTAATAGAAAACTCGGAACAATAGTTACTTTCCATTTTCACACAAGTGATATTAACTTTAAAATTATGTAAATATCTTATATTCAAAATAATGTCACATGCTTTGATGACAAAGTGATCTGATGATAAGGTTATTAAACCTCATTTTTAATGTAAAGTAATTAACAAGACTTAAAATACATGGTGAGTTTAAATAAAAGATTTTAAATAAAAATTTCTGTTAAATCTCACTTATTAGAATGAAAAGGAATGTACATTCAACTTATGATGTCATAAATAAGATAAGATAATTATGAATTTTGATATAAATAGAAAGCAACTAATGATACTGCAATATTTCATTTTTATTTAATTCATGATACTCAACCTGTTTCATTTTCCTTATTTCCCAAGCCATTTGCCTTGTTACAATTATGTTTTGTAACCTCAAGCATTGTATTCCCACAGTTATCGCAAGATAGAGATTCCTTGGTATGATTCCTCAAGTGATATACCATAAATGAATCGATACCTGTAGTGTATTTACACTTATTGCATTGCAGCAAAGATTTCGATGGTATTTTCTTATTTCCTGGATTTGAGTCATTCTCGTTCGATTTAGTACTGCAGGTGATCTCTTTCACTCCAGATCTCGTGATCTGTGGTGGTTGACATGGCTTCGGTTTGTCACTACTATTGCGAAGCTCTCCTTCGTTCAGAGAATACTTTTGTTCTAAAAAGCGCAAAATATGATTCCGCGTATCACGCATTTCAATTTCCAATCTATCTAAGGTGTTAACGAGGATACCGCAACTGCGGCAGATCACATCTTCCTCAGTTATTACAACCATGTATCTGTAGTAAGAAATCGAGCTTATTTAACATCTTATCGGTACGGAAGATGCAGGCCGCTTAATTAACGTAGATTCATCACCTTTCGCCAACTAATTCTCCGAGTTTCTCGATTACCCTGGCCTGCGAGTTCTGCGTTCTGCAAGAGGCCAAAGCATAAAAGCGACCCTTGACATCGGCGTCACAGACAAAACACCGTGTATGATTCTTTGCTTCTTCGTTGTTGTCAGCATAACTTTCTTTGTCCATGTCTCGAAAATGTAGGCGAAACTTATGAATTCTCGTGATTGTCAAAATCGTTAACTGCAGTCTGGATTAGTCTGGAATTCAATATCGAACAACCGAGCAAACGTCGTCAACAATATTGATGAATATGCCCAAACATGTCGGCACCGGCTACCGCAAACTATAAGATGCTCAAATGTTTCAATTTCAGATGATTTCAGATTAGGGTTAAGCTAGATTACGCACAGGCGCAATGTCTATTGCTGTGATAGGCGAGGAAACACAAGTCTACATGAACATGAATGAATTGGATTCTGAATTCTTTCATCCAAATCAATTTATATTTATGATGACATTTTTTTGTAAATTACGTACATTTATTTGCATTATAATATGATTGTTTTTTTGTAAGTTTTTCTTGAAATATTATCTCCATTAGATGCAAAAAGTATGCGAAAAATAAAAAGAAAAATACAAAAAATGAGGAATCAAGACAACAAAAATCTACTAGAAAGAAAATGTTTCTTTTATATATTTTACTTATTTTAACAAAAAATACATGCTTCCTACAAACGAAAATGAATTAAAATGAATTGAAATTTTTTTCTATCCAAATGCGTATTTTAAATAGCGAATACTTTTTTTTGGATTTAATTGGATTCAATTGGATTCAATTACATACAATTGGATACAATTGGATTGAAAAACTGCATTTCCTATTCAAAATTTTGAATTGAACAGTATTCATAATGCGTTGCTGTGCATAGAAAAAGCTAATATTATTTTTAAATTGAAAAGAGATATGCTCCATGCAAATCCTGTAAATGAATAAAAATTCAGGATGAAAAGCATTCATTTTAACATCCGTGAATCAATATTTCTGAAAATCTGAATTCATTTCAATTCATTTCAATCCATTCTTGTTTACTAGGTTGTTATTGAAAGTACGTTAAGTACGAAAATAGTTAATTTAATTGTAATTTTAATTGTAATTTAATTTTTTTTAATGAAAATACTGTGAAAATACAAGTAAAAATGTTTTCTAATTATTTTTTGAAGACGAGAAATATGCTTCAGAAAAAATATATTAAATAGATATAATTTGAGTAAAACTTATAATTAAATTTAACATACATATATTTAATTTATTTATTATTAATTTAAGAAATAATTTTAATTTATTACAATTGCATTGAATCAAATTGGATAACAATTAAATAAACGAATATTATCTTGGATAGTATTTATTGATATTATATCTTTCAATTTTTTTTATATATTTATGCATAATATTATACTAATATGTATATTATAGAATATATATAGTATAGACAGAAGCTATTTAAAAACTCATAAAATGTTATCTCTAACATAGAGAGAGCAATATCTTGTTAGAATTTACTAATATATTCTTTAATTTATAAATGTTGATCAACAATAATTATAAATATCAACAATAATTATAAACTAAGAATGACAACTAACATAATTGATGAAGCGTATCATAATGATATAATTAGTTTAAACATAGAAATTGATAAAACGCGACATACAATTGTTTTTATTTTCTATACTTTTCTTGCTTAAGCAGTATAAAACCATTTGAAACAACGGACTTGAAGCAATGGAAATCATTTGCGTCATATATTTACTTATACTGAAGGAATTTTAGCTGAAAGTTCATATCGCAAGGTAATTTTAAAGAAATATTTAAAGACATATTTTAAAGACATAGTTTATAACAATTTATCTCGTATTTTTTAATACTTCTAATAGTTATTCATTTTAATCTTATTTTAATATTATATGAATATGATAGAAACGACGCAATATTAAATTTTATTTTTTTTATTTCGAAAATTATCTATTTAAGGTGTTTTCTCTCTTTAGTTCCAAATTATAAATCAAAATATACAGTATATTTAAAATTTGTAGATTCATGTGGGAAAGGAAATGCAATTTTAACGAGAAAAAATTATAATAAAAGTTTGCCTTTGGAGAAATATTTAAAAATTCATTCAACTCTGATCTGAGTAAAGTGATCAGTCGTTGGATTCTTTATCTTCCATGTACTTAAAAAAAAAAGTGAGTTTTTTTAAATATTTTTTATTTAAAATGTCATATGACTTTAGAATTTATATTAATTTATGGTGTAGTACATCGACAAAAAGTTCATGCACTGAATTTTTTTCTACGAATAGTAGGAAATCTAATGAACACTCGCAATCGTAAGTGATCAAAATTATACTGTGTTCATTACAATTCATGAACAATTGTGTTCATTAGACTTCCTAAGTTCTTACTACACGCCATGTTACATAGAAACCTACGTTAGCAGAAGAAAATTTAGTGCATGAATTTTTTATTCATATCACATATAAGTTAAAATTCGATATCTTGAAAAGCATATTATAATTATTATAATATTCATATTATAATTATTAAAACTTTATGAAAATATATGAAAAGAACGATTTTAAAATATTTAAAAATTTAGATAAATACAGACTTGAAAATAATTTGTTTAGATTATCAAAATAATTATATAGGAAATTCAAGTATGATAAGCAATACTGCAGAGTTTTGATATTCTAGCAACTATTTGAGTATTCTGTATAATTTATTTTATATTAAATTATATTTTGTTAATCCAACAAAATTATTTTCAAATCTGTATCTATATATTCAAATTTATGACACTTTAGCAAAACCGCTCTTCCTTTATACATCCATCTCAATAATGATATCTGTAAATACATAAAAAGATACCTAATCGCTTATTTGCTGTTCTTAAAATTAATTCTATATACATATATATACAAATATTTTGCAACAAAAATTCTTTAGAGAAGAATTGTCTTATTTCGAGACTTAATTATAACCCTCATATGTTTATTCGGCCTCCTTCTTCAAAGTATCCTTCAATGTAATAATGAATTGTTATCTTATTGAAAAAGTCACATGATAAAAGGAAAAATGGAAAATATTGTATCGCATTTGGTTACCGCAATTCGCGCGCGTATGACCGATCTCTTCGTATCGTACGAGCAGCCTAAATATAGAGTGACACTGTGGCATTAATTTGTTGAATGGAAAGATAGGTGCGTTCATGCTCGAGGGGGACCGAGCATCATTGTGGGGTAGATCGCGACGGGGTACGGCAGAAATCTCGGCATCCGTGCGAGAGATTCCTACCTCAAAGTCGTGTTCAGTTAAACGTTCGGTTAAAAAAAAAGGGGTAACTCCATTCCCCTTCTCAAAAGTTCCGTATTCTATACTGAAGATCTCGGAAGTGATCTCGCACGTGGAAGAAGCAGAATATTTAGCAGGATGCCGAGATAAGGACCAATAAAAAACATTGACGGTGCAGGAAGACTGCATATTTTGGATCGTGACAACTGCGTATGTATCGTTTGTGATTTCCGCGCAAAGCTAAAATACATCGATCATTCCTTCGGCAACGGAGTCCTTTTGCTTCTTTGAAGTTACGTGGGAAAAATATCTGACACAAAATATAAACTTATCCATCATACTGCGCGCGCGTTATCTAATCAAATTATTAATTGATTTAAAATTTCTTTTGAAATTTAGCTTTTTAATACAACATTTTGCACGACTTTGATTCCTAATTAAATAAGAAAGACGGGATATTTTCATTATATGTTGTCGTCGTCGCGAAACGTGCAATATGGGAAATATTTATTACGATACCGCAATGCACAGGACACCATGAATTAAATAATAAAATAGGACAAGGTTGTGATGATGAGAACGCATTCGGTGAACGCTATGATTCCCGGAAGTGGCTCGTTATTCATCGTCCGTCATCATCAAGACCCTTGTCTACTATATGTCATACCTTATACGCGCACCTCGCGCTCGTGCGCGCGACGACGACGATGACCGCGGGTATTATCATGCGAGAACGCAAATTTCATCTATTATTTATATTAGGGACTTATCATCATCCCCTGTATACTCTCCTCGAGTCTCTCGTAACACGTCCGGCCGCTCTTAAAGGGCTTCCTGTTTGTTAAGGTCGGCGCAACTAGATAGGACGAGGTCACGTCACAAAAACTTCCTATACATAGACGACAATTATCAATCAACCCTTCGTTCCTTCCTGTCTCTTTCCACTTCACCATCATTTCAACGACCATCCCGTTCCAGCGTTTTAATCAGAAAGAAGAGCACAAGTTACACACAGTTGGCGATCTCCACTCACGATCGGTCTGTTAGGATGAGGTGAGTTCTGCAATTTCGATCTCTTCCTGCGATTTCGTCGCCGCAACGAATAATGCCTTCAAGGGGATCGACCGGCCGTCCCAAGGTAGATAGATCCACTAGTCCTCTGCCGAGGAAACCGGCAGCGAGTCCCGTGAATCCGGTGCAGGAGTTAAAGGCCCTCTTCTCCGAGCCCACCAACAATCGAGCTCCCTCCAATGGCGAGAAAGAGTCGGACTTTCGATTTGAAGCGATACAATGCCTGCGACAGTCCTCGATCATCAAGAGGCCCAAAGATCTACCAGAACGAGGGAACTGGAGCAGCAAGGTGAGACGTTGGTCAATCTGCATAATGTCTAGATAGAAGACCCGGATTTAACTTATAGATACAATTTTCGTACTTTTCTCTTTTAAAGATCGAATTCATTTTGTCCGTCGTGGGATTGGCCATAGGTTTGGGAAATCTATGGCGATTTCCATATCTTTGTTATAAAAATGGCGGCGGTGCTTTTATGGTGCCCTACTTCATCGCGCTTGCACTGGCCGGTATACCTATGTTCCTGATGGAACTCTCCTTAGGTCAGATGCTGACGATAGGTGGTCTAGGTGTTTTTAAAATAGCACCTATTTTCAAAGGTGAATTTTAGAGAGCTCTCGGGAGTTTTAGTTTCGTTAAAATATTTTTGGTATATTTGGAGGATGACAATGTTGATCTTCATACAGGCATTGGATATGCAACCTGCGTGCTTTCCTGCTGGACTAATGTGTATTACATCATCATTCTCGCTTGGGCGCTCTTCTACTTCTTGGTTTCCTTACGTGCTGGTGAGTGACTTTATTTTATATATGGCACTTTTGCAAGCGGTGTTATTTTTTGTTTTTTTTGGAGGGGAGGCTGTAGAAAATCAGAAATTACATTTATTTAATATAAATTGTGCACAGACGTACCATGGAGAACCTGCGATAACTCGTGGAATACGCGCTACTGCATTACGCCTGATGAACGTTTGAACGTGTCATGCTGGCAGGACGACTACTGGCCAAATAATGTCATATGTGCCACATCCCTTGGGAATTTGAGCCATGGACTGTTGAAGGATCCAGTGAAGGAATTTTGGGAGTAAGTTACTGTCCAGTAGATACCTTCCTTAATCAATTACAGTGCAATCAAAAAGTATCTGCGCCTTTTGTTACAAAAAGGAGGCGCACCCTAATGATATCCTCAGGTATCGAAGACGTGGGTAGTATAAGATGGGAACTGGCCGGCACTCTCGCGGTCGTGTGGATCATGTGTTACTTTTGCATCTGGAAAGGCGTTAAATGGACCGGCAAGGTAAAGCGAGTTCATGATAAATCTTGGTCATTTTCGAACGTACCGTATGAATTATACGATGTAATACAGGTCGTCTATTTTACGGCGCTCTTCCCGTATGCCTTGTTAGTGGTGCTGCTCGTGCGAGGCTTGACGCTTCCAGGCGCTTCGGAAGGTTTGAAGTATTATGCTACACCGAATCTCTCGAAACTCGGCGATCCTGAGGTAAAACCATCAACACAACAACAATATCGATTTTTCCTTTAGTTGTAGATATTACAATTATATAGTAGAGATCTAGAATATAGATATTACAATTATTGACATGATTATTGTGTGTGCAGGTATGGATAGACGCTGTAACGCAGATATTCTTCACTTACGCTCTCGGCCTAGGCGCGTTAGTAGCTCTAGGCAGTTATAACAAATTTAACAATAATGTTTACAAGTAAGCATTTTCTATCTATCGTAGATTATTTTTGATCCTTTTTATTTAATTTTATTATTTTTGTTACATTTTATTTGTTTAATTTTACTTTATTATTTCTATTTTTTCTCTTCACTTATTTTATTATTTTCGTTCAATTTTCTTTTCTCCTATATTATCTCCTATATTATTCTATCTGAATTCTAATGACTTTTGCTTGTTTTTTTATTATATTGCAAAGTTTATTTTAGCACTTGAGAGGTCATTCTAGAGCGCATAATCAAAATCATTTGTATGACAGGTTATACATATGCAGTCTTTTTGATACATTATAGAGATGCTCTCATCGTATGTGGAGTCAATACTTGTACCAGCCTGCTTAGCGGAGTAGTCATATTTTCCGTGGTTGGTTTTATGGCCCATGAGCAACAGAAACCAGTGGCCGATGTAGCTGCTTCTGGTAATTATTCTTTCTTTTAATTTATTTCGAATTATAATAACTAATAATTTTATTGTAATATTTATTATTTTTTGATCAGGACCCGGTTTGGCCTTCTTAGTTTATCCCTCGGCGGTATTGCAACTACCCGGGGCGTCAATTTGGTCGAGTCTATTCTTCTTCATGCTTCTCCTAATAGGGCTGGATAGTCAGGTAACGTACATTCATAGAATCCAAGGATCGACTTCTGTTATTCTAGAACTATCACGGATTAATGTTAATGTTAAAAATAAGTTGCATTCCAGTTCTGTACCATGGAGGGCTTCATCACCGCCGCCGTGGATGAGTGGCCGCGAACACTCAGAAAACGGAAAGAATTGTTCATCGCGATTGTATGTCTGATCTCGTATCTAATCGGGCTTCTATGCGTCACAGAAGTGAGTAGATTAAATTTTCCAAAAATTTACCTAAAAAATATTTAATAAGAGTGTATAAGTATCTTATTTTTTAACTTTGTATTTTTTGACAAGAGAAGATTAATCAGATTTTTCTTAGTATTAAACAGAATTAATTTTGTATCTAGGGCGGAATGTACGTGTTTCAATTGTTGGACACATATGCCGTAAGCGGATTTTGCTTACTCTTCTTGATGTTCTTCGAATGCATCTCTGTCTCATGGGCATTCGGGGTGGACCGATTTTATGATGGCATACGAGACATGATAGGCTATTATCCTTGTTTCTGGTGGAAGATATGCTGGACATTTACTACACCTGCCATTTGCGTGGTAAAACTTTTTCCAGATTATACGTGATTTTGAATTAATATGCTATTTTTGATTGATTATATTTTGTATTTCTCTCTTATGTATAGGGTGTTTTCATCTTTAATATCATTAAATTCGTCCCTGTGAAATACCTCACGTACGAATTTCCGTGGTGGAGCCATTTGTTAGGATGGCTCGCGGGTCTTTCCTCGATGTTATGCATTCCAGGTTACATGATTTATATCTGGTGCGTTACATCCGGAACTACCTCAGAGGTATATAATATCGTAGAAAAGAATTATTGTACATACGTAATATAATTCAAAAATTATTATAATACAAAAAAAATAATGTGATAACTTATTTCTTTTCAGAAATATCGGAAATTGATAAAAATAGAAGACGATGTTGCTGCCTTGCGAAAGAAACTCAATCCAGTCAAAGCCGCTGCAATCGACGCGGAGTTTGAATTATAAAATCGCATTCATGCCTTTTTCAATCACATAGATTATTTGTATGCGATGAACTATAGTATGCTAATGGGAAAGATTTGAGCGCGTAATTGAATGTTTGCAATTTAGAATACATCAAAGATTTCACTAGAATAGCATCAAGATGAGGTATCATGCGTTTATTTATTTTGAGCGCAACCTCATCGAGAAAAACGACGTTTATTAATTAAACTAATCTATTATATATCTCTATAATCTGCTTTCAACATACCGTATGAAAAGAAAACGAAAATAATGAAAAACTTTGCGATTCGTTCGAATATATTTTGATTTATATTCCTCTTATGCCACAATTATACATCCTACGCATTAACAAGATGCTAAAATTCTATTCAAAACAGCTTTTACCTTAACTGATATAAAAATCAAATATTTTATTCTTTTACACTTAAATGCTAAAATATATATATGACTCAAAACAATGCCCAATAGGCATCTCGATTATATTTTTGCATTTTTACGTTATAATAAATCATACTTTAAATAATTCCAGATATACTGCTCGTTGTGTGCAGCTGACAGTAAAGATTTTAGTTCTTTATTGTAACCAACTCAACTTATTTTGCAACTTCAGCTCTGCGAATCTTTATCCTGCATTTGTTTAATGCGTATGAGAAGTTGCTCCTTCCATTGTTCTTCCGAGATTGCATTTGCCCATTGCGGAATGCAAGCTTCGGGAATAGTAATGGACGCCATTACGGATTTTACTTCTTTGATCTTAGTTGCATCTAGATCAATGTCAGAACGATTGTGCGAACACGACCAGACTTCCAATACCTCTGAAGAACAACTCTGAAATATTGTAGTGTCTTTTTTAATTGCAAATTCATTGTGTTTATTATTACATATTATTGTCACATTATTATCATGCTTTTAAGGCAGAACATAGATATCAATCTAAATAAAATATGCTGAATCTTTATATTTATAGACTGTAATTGATTTATTTGCTCGAAAAAAAAAAACTCTTTTGGATATTATCCGAGTATTCATAAATAGTACAATTAATAAAACAAAATCATTCTGATTCGAACATTTTCATAGTAATTTTCTTAATTTAAAGATAACTTACTTGCTGGGTTTCAGTTGCTGGAACAGATGATGCTTGATTAGATTCGCCAAATCCGGTTAGCCATTCGTCATTCTGGAATAAAAAAGGAACATTTTCAGTTATTCAAGAAATTAAATGACTTTTAGAAGTCCTTTGCATTAGAGAAAAAAGATATTGTTTTATACCTCTTCTTCACCTAATATGGGTTCAGCATCGGTAGAAACTTGGGATAATGGTAAATATCCTGTCATACCCATATCTTCATCATCACTGTCTTCCTCATCATTCCCCGCTCTTGCATCCAGGACTGTATTGGGAACTGTCAGATTATCTTGAATAGGTTCTTGTGTAGGCTCAGGCGACATGATGCATCAATAGATTCAGTTAACTCTTTAACAAAAATATTGAAATAAATATTAACATAAATATGAAAACAAATATTAAGGTCAAGCATAAATATCATCATTTTAACATGTTTGTTATTATATATGCAATTCGATTCTCATCAATATTGACAAATTGATATATTGTCATAACATTGACATGTAAATTGATATCAACATGTAATAATTTTATATGCCAAAAAATAAATATAATTTAGTATACTTATCATATAACTTAGAGAAAAAAAATCATAAAAAATAAATAATAAATAAATAATTCTGATGACATAACTCGAGTAAATTTCAAACGACAAGACCTGGAAAGTCTAACGAGTTAACATGTTGATTGATATTGATGATATTCTTAATAATGAGAACAATAAACATAAATAAAAACAAGTCATCAATAAATCAAACAGAAATAATCCAATGCAACAACTTATCAATAAATCGAACAGGAATAATTCAATGGTTGAATTATATATATATATATATGTATATATATATACCATTTTCCAAGGTTTGCAATAAATTCGAGATCGCCACGTAGTGCTGATTTTGACAGTTCACCGTCGATCCTCATAAATGCGTCCATATGCGTACGCCATTTTGAGAAAATTGCGTAAGGCACAATCTGTCGAAAAACATCCCAAAGTTGTAGCGAAACTTGCTTTAATCGTAGTCGGTATTGTAGATCGTGTACATATATTTTATATAAATTTATTATATGAATGATTTTTTAAGAGGCATAGAAGGTCCTTTATCCAAAAAAGGTGAGGAGAAAAAAGAAAGCATTAACGGATTAATACTAAAAATGCATAACCTTAATTAATAACCTTCAGATAAAAAATGAGCAACGCACAGTAATATGGTATGGGTTTATCATATGTATATGTTTTTATTTAAAAACAATTAATATTCTAGAAAATAAGATACATTTCAAATATCTACACGTATTTAAAACTTTTTGCGTAAAACAATTAATTTTTATGCAGAATTTTTTGAAGTTAATTGGATTTCCTCGTAAAGTCAGACTGTCTCCATACGTTTATCTGTTTGTTGCGATTTATTGAATTTCTCATAGTTAATTTTTTCAGATTTGAAATGCATCGAACGGAATTCGTGACTATGGCGAGGAGGTGATTGTCAAAAATCCGCGGTGGCGAATCGCGTCAACGAATTAAAGCTGTACGCGGGCATTAGGCGCTCTTATCGTATTCCCGAGAGCTGGTGGAGGAGCAAAAAGAAAGCGCGCGGGATGAATGACGGGCTCGATGTTAAGCCGACCAAGTTAAAGTAGTAATCCGGTGCATCTCGTAGAGACTGGTATGTTGCGCAGCACCTCGTTCCGAGACATGTCACAGGTTCAGCTTCTCGTCCTTTCAACCTTCCTACTCGCCTGGTCAGGTAATCAGACGTACCGGTTCGAATCTCGCACCGATACGCAAACTCTGCCCTCCCCTCTCTATTTCCATGAATTTTATTCGCGACGCGGACTGATTAATCCCAACCGATTAATTCCTCAGTTGTTAATTCCAGTGTACGCGTATCCGGAAGGCACACTGCTTAATGACAACGCGCGAGCGTCGATTGTCGAGACGGTGCTGGAACGCGAACCAGCAACCTTCAAATTATACACCAGGTGCGTATAATCCCTTTTTAATTATTACAACACATTTAATTATTACAACACGATTTGCGATGAGATATGAAAGTGGAATATAATGTTGTCTTGTTATCTCAGTATGATACACGAGATAACAGCTGTATTTATGTGAAAAGTCTGGTCAATTGGAAGAGAAAACAAAAGAGAATCGTTCCCGAGGTTATACAGAAGACATCCAGACGCTTCATTCTCAGACATGCATCAATCAAGTCTTAAACTGAAATTATATATAAACTAGTATTTATTCTATTCTTATTTTAAGACCGTCTTGAGTAATGTCTTAAAATGCTAATTAATACAACTTTCTGAATGATATTCATAGTCTGTTCTTCTTTTAAGATCATCTTAAGTAATTTCTTAAGATGATAATATAGTCGTTTGATTGGCTTATGACATCTTAAGTCTGTACTGTATAGTCTTAAATTTAAGAGTCGACTATGACCAGTCTTCTGATTGATTCATGATTCTTAAGATTGTACTTAATTAAGACAATCTTGAATACAAGAATCGACTACAAATACCGACCATATATTGCAGGTTTTCATCGTTTTCACTGTCCACATTTTTATCGTCATACCGAGTTTCCTCGGACATATTTCCCAAATAATTATTTTATATAATTGCAATTGGCTATCTTGACGTCGATCGGGAATCAATCACACGCCGACGCGGCTAATTTCTATGCACCATGGCACCGCTATCGCCGGCTTGCCCCGTGGAGGATGCGTCAATTTTTTAATGATACGTGCAATCAGCGGGCATTCTATTCTCAGCGCTGACGTTCGATCGACTATCGAGTGTTAAGGCGCCGCGCCGCGTTGACGCCTTAATATCGCGTCTTTGGATTGACTCCCGCTCTCCTTTTTTATTCTTTCTTTTTATTTCTCTCTTTCCGGCAAACAAGCCGATTAAGGAAGGCACTTCTTGATATTGTTATAACTTTTCCTTTTGTTACCTCGAAGAGTAAGAAATCGGAGAAATTCGCATGTTTGATGAGAATCTTTATTCGGACTTAAATTTAATGTTTATCATGCATCAATTTTGTTGCAATGTCTTTCTCACAATATTGCTTCGCATAGAGAAAATCCATTTGGTGAAGAGCAATTATTCCTGAACAATACCGAAGTGCTGTACGCGTCGCACTTCAACGAGAGCCGGCCGACCAAGTTCATCGTTCATGGATTCAGCGATACCGGAAATGAGGGCTGGATACGTGATCTAATAGACGGTGGGTGGAATTAGGTATTACGTCATCGCGTATTCGCATTCCGTACTACCGCAGCTACTACTTTCGCAAACAATCAGGGTCAGCCTATTTCGGTAAACACGGAATCGACGTCGTTGTCGGTTCAAGGGTCAATGTGATAACGGCTTAATTAATCATTCTGCAAGTTTTTCTGCTCGCTCTCTCCCGCCAGAAACTCTTCGCGGAAGAGTTTCAAGGTTTTTTATATCCCACTCCTTTTTGATCTAATGATCCCATGTCCTCTAAAACGTTGCTTCCAAATAAGAAAAAATATGTTTTTTTTTTTAAGATAGAGATATAACATTTAATTGCATTTTTAGCGTATCTGCTTTATCAGGATGTGAACGTGATAGTCGTGGGCTGGGGAATCTTGGCGTCCGACGCCTATCCGGTGGCGGCTAAGAACACGCGTCTAGTTGGTGAGTACTTAGGCCAGTTCTTGGATTTTTTGAATCGGGATTCGAATCTGGAGTATAAGGATGTGCACATTAGTGGTCATAGCCTGGGCTCTTATGTGGCGGGCTTCGCCGGAGCTTATCACGACGGACGTATTGGGAGAATAACAGGTAAATCAATGAATACGTAACCCTTAGGCTCAATTTTACAGCTCATAGTTAACTCTTAACCGAGGTTCAACTTATTCTTCATCTCTTTCCAATTCTAGCATTAGAAAGAGATAAGGAATAAGTTAAACCTCGGTTAAGAATTAACCATAATCCAGTGAGAAATGATAATGGAATCGATATCGATTCCATTGTCATTTCTCATTGGAGAGTTGTGAATTGTGTGAGCCTCAGTCTTCGTAGAAGAATATAAATTCGAGTTTGATGATGTTAATAAAAAGTATTATAACTTTCTAATCGAATTATTAATACAATAGTTTTTTCCTCAAAGGATTCTTGTTAGATATAGAATAGAAAAAATAGATAAATATTAAACTAAATAATGAAATTACGCGCATTAAAGTTGTAATATTTATTTGGGGTGTATATTACTGACAAGACAGCACTGGGAAGACAATACAGTTATAATACTTGTTATCGATGTCGAATTATGAAAGCGAAAATATTGGCTATTTCACGAGCGTAATTCCATGATTTTCCCGAGAAGGATTAGATCCTGCGAGTCCTCTCTTCGAGACTATCTCTGGTGTCGTCGATCCAGAATATCGGTTGGATCCAACCGACGCTCAATTCGTTGATGTCATTCATACCAGCGGACCAGTGTTTGGATTCTTGGCGCCATTGGGACACGCTGATTTTTATCCTAATAACGGCAAGATTCCGCAACCTGGATGTTCTTTCGTGCCAACAATAAGTGAGTATTGCAAGGTATTCATCATATCCTTGCTGTGGAGAATATTAAAAGGATTCTCGAGCAGTATTTTAATGCCTCTTTTTATATTTCAGCTTATTGCAGCCATTCCAGAGCACATCAGCTTATGACCGAGAGCATCGGCAGCACGGTAGGTTTCAAGGCGAAAATGTGCGAGAGCTGGGAAAAATACAAGGAGCGACTTTGTGATTACAATCCGGTTGTTATGATGGGCGAATACGCCTCTACCTCGTAAGATATCATTGTTTATATTTTTTTTTATTCGCGAAAACTGATTACAATTCATCACAATTTGTCTTCTTCTCGTTCAGGTTACGTGGCAAATTTTATCTATCGACCAACGATGCTCCTCCCTTTGCACTACAATAAACATTCTGAATATCGATCTTGACGAATTTTTTTAGAATTGAGAATTTGCGAATTAACTCACGGTTACAGCTCGAGCGGTAATAGCGCAATAATCTGTACTAGTCATTGATAAGTTACTTTATTTATGAAGCGCTTCGATTCTGAATGCGTACATCGAACGTACATCGTATCGGAATGTATCCTTAATATACGTAATGCTACATTAGAAAGAGTACAAATTATATTAATTGAAACTATGATTTTTAAATGAATATTCCTTTCATAATAATATCGTCACATTTTTTCCATCTTGTTACATTTCCTGTGATTCTCTTCAATGAAATTCCAGAATTTTTTCCTCACTCTCGATTTCTCAGAAATGTAAAAATCTCGAGGCAATCGCCGCGAAAGAGAAACACGGAGAAATAAATACAATATAGAATAATAATAAAATAATAAGTTCCAGGAAGGTAGCTAAATATGTAAGTCGGTCGAAGGAATTAATATTTCAAATCATAAAAATGCATGAAATGAAATATTCATGAGAGACTTGCGCTTTGAGTAGTTGACCATGCGGCGGATGCAGGAATGACTGCTTTATTCTCCTTCAAATAGGTATAATCTCGGCGTAATCCGTATAATTTACGAAATGCGTCATGGAAGTTGGAAGTTGCTGTTTCTGTCGCGTCTACTACTCGTTTCTTACGCAAACGACAATATTATGGCCCGAGACTACTTTTTATATAAAGATGTATCCAACGTCGTAGGGTTTTCTTGCGGTGGTCTCGAAAGTGCGTAACAATATTTAAATGATAGAAATATAACTCATATATAATTTATATTACAAACTTTTCTCGACTCGTGACAGGCAACGTGAAATTCGCAAGGACATTCAACGAAGTCTTTGTACTGACATCGATGTGCAATCTCGAATCCATGAATGAATCATCGATACATATTCTTAGGAAGCTTTTACAGAACAACTATCGTAATTTAGGCATTTACGTGGACGCGCGATGCGAAGGTCACAATTATACTGTAATATATTATGAGGTAAAAGATACTATTCCAAAAAATTTTTAATTCCATATTATTTCATATATTAACAGCGTAAAGTATTCGGAATTAAAAATGTGCAATATAATATGTAAGAATAAAGGAGACAATGTGAAAATGCAATTACGGGATTTTTATTAAAAAATTCTTACTTATTATATTGTATATTAATTACGTAAAATATTTGGAACTAAGAATGCAGAATTTAATTTAAGAATAAAGAAGTAATGTATGTGAAAATGCAACCAGAGGAGGGGAGGAACAGACAAGGGTCAAGAAAGATAACAAAAGTCGTAGATGTTGAAGCAGCAATGGCAAAGTTCTTGGTATTAATCTCTTTCTTATTTAAGGCTACGAAATCTTTCTTATTCGACGAAACGCATAAATGGCTTATTTTGGGACGAAAGTTGGACGACACCTTGAGCTTATTAAATGATGATTCGTTCGGTGTGGTGACCGATATTACAATTGCCATAGAGACCGATACCGGTTTTGATTTATACGACGTGTATAATCCTTGCAAAGCACGCGGTGGCTCCTTGAATGTAACCGTCTTGGGTTACTGGACCGAAAAATCTGGTGTGGCGATCAGACTAAAGCAATCGAAGTACGAGAGAAGATTTAACTTGCATGGTATGAAACTCAGAGTGGGAGTCTTAGTAAGTAACTGATTAGTTTATAACGAGTACAGCAATTGGTAATATGATTTATTAACCGTAAATTCTCATAGCTGCCGCGTAAGTTTTACAATTTATCCACGGAAGTTATCGTGCTGAACCAAGACATGAAGGCGAAATACGGTCGGTCCCAATTCTTGTATACGATCTTGCTACACATGGCTGATCTCTTTAACTTCACGTAAGAATCTTTTGAAATGGAACATTTTTTCGAATATATATTTTTGCATTTCTTTCACTTATTTCTTTTTTTATGGAATATTTTTAAATTATTATATTTTAAAATTATTATAAAAATTTTTAAAAATATTTTATATTATTATTTCAAAGTATGGAAATCGTGGAAGTTGATCCAAGAAAGCGGCAAGATAATTCTGCGCCGATGTTTGTCGCTTTTCAAAAAAAGACAGTGGATATCTCGGCCAGTCCAATAGTGATGAAAGCTGATAGATTACGGTCGGGAGATATTATCGGCCCAGTATGGCCAATGCGGTAATGTAATTTTATAATACACAATAAGGAATTGTTTTATCTTATTGCTTAATGTTTCAATGAGTTATTTCTACGCAGATCATGCTTTTTATTTCGGACGATAGCTTCGGCGAACATGAAGACAAAACAATTTTTGAAACCGTTAAATATCAAAGTTTGGTACGTTGTACTTTGTACGATAATAATTTCTGCGTCCATATTGGTAATACTGATCAGACAGGAAGGCATTCACAGTGTGTCAGAGGGCTACAACATTTGTATTCTTCTTACAATAGGCGCTCTTTCCCAACAAGGTACTCGCCATCATCATCGTTAATTTTCTGTCAAGTTTTAAGTAAAATAATTAAATGCATAGAAAATGAAGAGCTCGATAAATTAAGCACTTTTACAGGTTCCGTGTTTGTTCCGATGCATTATGCAGGTCGCATAGCATTTATACATATTATGCTCTTCAGCGTGTTAATCCTGAACTATTATTCGGCGAGTATCGTGTCTGATCGATTAAAGAATATGGGTGTGAAGATGAACGACTCGTTGATCAGCTTGGCGGACAGTCAATTGAAAGTGGCGGCCGAACCAACGCCATATATTCGTTCTTTTTTACAGGTAGATGCTTTTTAAATATCAAAATCCAATTATAACATAATCCAAATAGTAAAATTAATTTTATAAGAAAGAAGTTCAATAATAATTATAATAAAAAATCTTATTCCAGTAAACATTAACAATAATATCAATATTCTAATTTTATTCTCAATACAAATGAAATATAACGTGTTATATGTAACGTTGATATTATATTATTGTTAATTAATGTTTATAGAGATATCCTTTTATTCAAAATATAAAACTCCTTTTCTTATTACATTGGCGCATCTCTTATTTTATCTTTTTATTGAAAGACACCGGAGAAAGAAATACGGTATTTTAACGCGAAACGATGGGACAAACTACCGGAATCCAAACGTTATCTGCCACTAACAGAGGGCCTGAATCGCGTGGCTAAAGGCGGCTTGGCTTATCATACATCAATCGAATCCGCGTATCCGTACATTGAGCGGCATTTCCACCCACGGATGATATGCGAGCTAACGGAGGTTCATCTCTTTCGTGCGGTGCTCGCCCTTTGGGGTAGGCATAGGAGCCCGTTCACTCCACTATTTAGAATTGGGTAGGAGAATACGCAAGTGACTATAAGTAGACGCCTACACATGCCTCATTTTTTAAATTTTAATTCTCTTCTTTAAAAGCAATTATTATTCATATGTTTATTATTATAACATATATTAATTATAATCATTCATTATTATTTATTATCATATTATTTATTATCATAATGTTTATTATTATAGTTTGACTAAAATGTATGACATGGGCATACGCAGGCGTCAACTGAAATTCTGGTCGGCGAGAAAACCATTTTGTCCGAAAAATATGCTAATCGCGGAACCGCTGTCGATCTATGAAGCTGCACCCGTTTTTGTGTTTATTGGCATCGCCGCCGCGCTGTCTCTCGTAATCTGCATAACAGAGAATCTTGTCTACTGGTTATGGCCTCGGTAACGATCAGTGTTAAAAAAATTAATTAGTTAAGAAAAAGAATAATATTGAAGTATTTTTTTAATTTTCCATTATGTCATTCTCTTTTTTTTAGATTATCAATGTCTATTACCGACAGACAGAGGAAACTGTGTTTTCCGAAATTCACGAGAAACACACCTACTTCGGGTGAAATATTCTCGCGCGAATGATAGTTAATCAGATAATATATTATTTCTATATGCCATTCTATATGCTTATTCAATTAGATTTTATTGCGGATATTGTAGCTTGTGTGTTTATTCATTAGACATATGCGCAAATAATAAATCACTACCGTGTGTGTCATTTGCTGTAGTTCGATAATGACACATTTTCTAGTTTTCATTCCTTGACAGAATGTCATAGCATTGGAACGTAAATAAACGATAAGATGCTCGATTTCAATATCATGTTTAATGTTATATCATGTTTAATGTTATATAGATACTGAAAAATTCAAAGCATGTTACAACCGATCCGTGCAAATCTAATCGAATTACACTCTATTTTTGTTAGTTCTTTCGTTTATTCGTGTGTGTAGACTCGACGTTACATAAAGTCCGCAGAACTTTTATTTTTTGCACGACAATATGAATAATGCGAAATTAAAGCACAGTGGAGCGTACGTAATATTCTTTGCTTTACTGCAATTCACTTGTAATGTCAACGCGGGAGATAGTGATTTTATTCGCGACTATTTCGTGAATAAGGCAGTGCGAAATGTTGTGGGATTCTCTTGTGGAGATTTCACGAGTAGGTGAAATTTTCAAAGTGTTAATAAATTATTCAACAAAAGAATAAATGATAAAGATTTTTCATGTCTCATTTTTTTTATCGCAGGTGATTTTTATTTCATAAAGTCGTTAAGCAGAGCTGGTATATTCACGATCATTCGGAAACATGATAAGGATATCAACATACGACGATTCTTGAGTACTGATGCCTGGAGCTTGGGAGTTGTCGTAGATTTGCGTTGTCGCAACGAAAGCGCCGTGACCATCTTTGCTGAGGTAAAAGAATTTATAGAGTGAATCTTTAACCTTTTGTGGTTACTGGGGTCCAGGGGATCCCAAAATGGTGTGAGACTTTATATTTCTAAGATTTTTTTTTTAAACAGAACTCAAATTGTCATTTATCCAAAATTTAAAATCTTATCTTTTTTTTTACACCTTCAACTGCAGCTTTAGGTGTTGTTCTTTAGACGTCAGCTTTTACGTCTATATTTTTTAAAAATATGTAAAATTAAAAACTTTAAAAAGCCACTGCATTTCCATATTCTACAATGTTTAAAGTATGTTTAATAATTTTTGTGATTTTAAATTAAAAGCTGTAAATACGACAATCAGTTAAAATGTTGAAGTTATTTTGTCCCCTGTGTGACCAACATAAAATTCTCAGGAGATATGACCACGAAAGGTTAATCATTCATATTTATATTCATATTTATCATTCATATTTATTTTCTCTCTGTTAAAAGAAAGAAAGAAAGAGAATATATTTCATATTTTCAGACCTCGAAGTACCGTATGTATGACTACTCATATCACTGGCTGGTCCTGGGATCGAAGCTGAATAGCAGTGTGCCACTTTTGAACGATAGTGCTTACAGTATGACGACTGATGTCACGCTTGCGATAACAAATGGCAGCGGTTACGATCTTTACGACGTTTATAATCACTGCAAATACCGTGGAGGTACATTGAATTTGACCCGACTGGGTTGGTGGCAACGAGCAGAAGGTCTTATTATCACCCTGACGCAACCTCTGGTCGAAAGAAGGGCGAATATGCACGGCATGACACTGAAAATATCGGGTGTGGTGCGTCTCACTGAATGTATGGTTCTACAAAAAAAAGGAGAAATGTTTAATTATATTTTATCATATGCTTTAGATACAATATAGGCCGAAGAACATGCGATTGGAAGATTATATGATCGATATTAACACCAGATCTTTAGATAGCATGCATAAGTTCGTATACGCCATGATATCTCATACCGCTGATCTCTTCAATTTTAGGTATTTTTCAATTTTTAGGATGCAATTTGCATTTTTCTGGCTAATATCTTTACAAAATCTAATCTACCAATTAATTTAGTATTGAAAGTAATTAATTACTTATTTTAAGTATTAATAACATCGTCCAGTATTTTTAGTACTTCAAGTAAATAATTAATTACTTTTTCAGTAATAAATAAAGCCGCTATTAGATTTCTGTAAGAGCCTAGGAAAATGTTTCGTATATAATTATATGTAAAATTAACATATTTTATATACAATTACATATAATATATATAACATATACATATTATATAAAATATGTTAATTTTCCATATATGTAACATTTTTTCCCAGGAGTAATTCTAAAAATATCTTTTTTCAAGTATACACGCTTCGGAAATAATTTATTGGGATCGTCACAGTGTGCACGGCTTGATATTCGAGATTCTACAAACGAATTATATCGACTTCGGTAGTAATCCCAGAATTATGGTATCCGAGAGATTAGATTACGCTACCTTGATTGGCGCGGCATGGCCGATTCGGTATCGAAATTTCCACTTTATATCAAAAACATCAATTTGACATCGACGAATAATTAATCTCTTTTCTGCAGACCATGTTTCATGTTGCTGTCCACTCCGTCGAATAAAATCAAACTAGAGATTTTCTTTAAGCCGTTTGCGGTTCAGATTTGGTACTTGAGCGCCGTGTTTATTGTGTTCTTCATGTTTATAATGAGAATAATAATGAAATGCGAGGAGGCGAGCAAAGAAGAGAAATATTCCGATGCTGTGGTCGTTACTATTGGCATTACTGCTCAGCAAGGTATAAAATAAGTAGATTGCAAATGTATCATCTCAAGAACTTGACGAGAATCTCTTTTGTAGGTGCAAATTTTTATCCCGAATGTATCTCGGGTCGTATCGCTCTTTTGCAGATTCTCATGTTTAATTGGATTATGTTCAATTATTACTCGGGCAGTGTAGTGTCGGCTCGTTTGAGCGAACCGCTTGATATGATGGAGGACGACGTAACGGTTCTCGCGGATAGCAATCTGAAAATCGCGGCAGAGGCTGTGCCGTATTTAAACTACTTTCTATATGTACGTTTTTAGACATGAAATATATACGCGTCAGTCTTTCCAGAAAGACTGTATAATATCCGAATTTTGTATTTTCAGAAACTTAGCTCGGAATCAAATTACTTTAGGAAGAAACGTTGGGATCCTTTGCCAGAGTCGAAGCGGTACTTGCCGATAGAGGAGGGCATGAAGCAAGTCAGCGAAGGTATCTTGGCCTATCACACGGATCCGAACACGGCATATCCATATATCGAAAAAATGTTCGATCCGAACAAGATCTGCGCATTGACAGAGATCCATTTGTTTAAACAATCCGTCATGGGTATGTACGCCAGTCGCAATGGTCAATTCACCGAGATGGCGAAAATCGGGTAAGTTCTTATTTATAATTTTTCCTTGCTATACAACGAAGGTACTAGTAGTTCAACAAATAATTAAAAAATTCTTCTTCAGGCTGTCCAAGATGTTCAATACCGGGTTACGTGATCGACAGATAAAATATTGGTCAAGCAGAAAACCTCAATGTACACTCGATACATTGTCCACGAGAAGCATATCCATATACGAGACCGCTCCGGCTTTGGTTCTATTAGCTTTCGGCGTACTTATCGGAGGCATAATATGCTTCATTGAGAATATGATCTACTATCGATTCATGAGGTAAGCTAATGCTCGCATTTACGTCTTAGCATGTCAAAGTTATTATAATTTTGCTCGTAGAGAAGAAATGCTGAGACCTTTGAACAACGATGACGCGGAAGCGACAGCCAGCACGAGCAAACATAATTTATCTGAGTGAATTATCTCACTTTGGGAAGTAAAATATTCATAAGTTCCTTTGTGTATTACAATTGGTACATTCATTAGTGTCTCATTATCATATATTTATTTTACGCGAGGAGACAGAATACATTACAAATGTAATTTTTTCCCAGTTGCTCTAATATTGATTTAATAAAATTGTGAATTCGCTTAGCACCGCAGAACAGTCTCTTTGGAGAAATTTTTCTATGAATACTTTCGTAAGAAAACAACCGGATAATAGATAGAGGGGCAAGCAAATCGATCGTAACAGATTCGACTTCGAGGTAATTGATAACTAATAGGGACAGAAAGTTGAAGACTTTGAAACTAAAGAGGAAATCGCGTCATATACGGAGTGTCTCAGAATCACTCCAAAATTTTTGTAACATATTGTTGCATGCATCATTCAGATGCGATATTCTGTGGAATTCTCTCTCTCTCTC
>NW_012130083.1:4476669-4501998 GCF_000143395.1 Atta cephalotes
TATATATATATATATATATATATATATATATATATATAATTTGTTAGAATTTAAAATTTTTTTGCACAGAGGATTTTCTCACGCTGAAGCTGCTAATCGATGTCGGGATGTCCACGGCAATTAAACCGGCTGGATTACAAATCGATATACCTAGATATCTTGACACCGATCGAACCATGGGCGTATTTGTGGATATACGATGTCCAAATCAAAACATCAGTGGCATATTCAACGAAGTGAGAATTTCGAAATTCTGCAAAAAAGAAAAACAGAATTTTTCGCTCTGGAAATCAAATAAAAAAGATGAAATTTGTATATAGGGTACAACTCATCGTATGTATGATTATTCATATGTCTGGCTGATCTTCGGGAGCAACTTGAACGACAGTTTGCAGAGTTTAAACGATAGTGGCTTCAGCATTGTCACGGATTTTGCGATCTTGCTGCCGAACGATACTGATTACGTTCTCTATGATGTATATAATCACTGTAAAATGCGCGGCGGAGTGCTTAACGTTACATGGCTTGGTGGTTGGCGAGAAAACGAAGGACTCACGATCAATTTGACCGATTCGAGAATCAACAGACGACGAGATTATCATGGAATGCGAGCTAAGGCGGCTGGAATTGTAAGCTTCATCTTAAAAAAACATGTATTTTAATTACTTTTTAATTACTTTTTATTAGAAAATGTACATAGGTGCTGCATAGACCAAAGAATGTGAGTTTGATAGATTACCTGGAGGGTGACAGCCTCGAGGTCATGGACAATTGGCCAAAATTCGGATACACTCTTCTCTCGCACGTCGCCGACATGTTTAATTTTACGTAATTGATTATGATACATTTAAATATTTTCGCATATGTACTGTATATTGATCGTTTAACCAGGCTTAATGAATGTTTTCGCGTGCAGTATGGACCTCGTTGAGATCGATCACTGGGAAAAGAATGATAGTAATGGTCCTTTGATGGGCACCTTGAAGAGGGACGATGCGGATTTGGGTTACTATCCATCTATTCTGACGATCGAGAGATACGGTTACGCGCGCGTTATTTTTCCACAATGGCCTACACGGTAAGCAATGAAGAAAACTTAAAACAAAGTCCAAATTCGGAACATAATGTGTTACAAGACGCACTCTTAAAGATATTTTTGCGAGAATTGTCTAAAAGATGTCTTATGTCCCGATTTTGAACTTATTATTTGAGAATTTGTTACATAAATAAATAAAATACAATAAACACAGCAACATAAGATCTCTTGTCCAACTCGCGAATAATTTTTCATTCAGTACCTGTTTCATGTTTCGTACCATACCTGCGACGAAAATGAAACCTTGGATAATACTGAAACCGTTCGCGGCGGACACGTGGTACTCGATCATCTTGATCGTGGTGATTACAATTCTGATCCTCTCCTGCATACTGAAGTTAGAACGTGCCGACGATTATGGCTGCAGCATTTCAGCATTGATCGCCATTGCCGCATTATGCCAGCAAGGTACTTAACGATCATAATGATACGACAGCAAAGATATATTGTTCTGTTCTTGTAATATCGATCAGGTTTTCCTTCTCTCTCTAATCAATTGGCCAGTCGAATCGCCTTAATTCAGATCACGGTCTTCGGCCTGTTGGTATACAATTATTATGGAGCGGCGATAGTGTCAGCCAGATTGAATGAGCCTCTTCAAAAAATGAATGATTCATTGTATTCATTGGCGCATAGTAAGATGCAGATGGCTGCTGAGAAAAATGTCTTCTTCAATTTTTTGCTGCGGGTAAAAAAAGCATTGCCAAATAGTAATTCGATATTTTTAAGCTCGTTTTGACAAGCTTCTATATTTTACTAGAATCCAAGACCGGACGTGCAATACTTCAGGCCCTTTTGGAACGCTATACCCGAATCAGAGAGATTTATCTCGCTCGAGGAGGGCGTGGAGGGAATAAAGAGAGGAGGTTTTGCTTATCACGCGGATCCGGATGATATTTATCCATCCATCGAACTTGCATTCGACAAACAGATGATATGTCAGCTAACAGAAGTACACCTCTTGAAGTCTGAGTTGGGTCTGTGGTCTAATCTTAAAAGTCACTTTCATGAAATTTCAAAAATAGCGTGAGTACATCGTCACAATGTGTTAAATATTACAATTTTCACTAAAAAAAATTATATCATTATATAATATAGATTACTGAGGATAAACACTTCGGGATTACGACGGCGAGAAATACGTCGTCGGTCGGCCAGGAAGCCTTATTGCCCAAGCGATGAAATTTTCGTCTCCAGCGTGACCATTTATGAAGCGGCGCCGATCTTATTTCTTTTATTCTTTGGTATAATAATTTCACTTATCGTATTTGGTATCGAGTACTTTGTCTTTTATACTATGAATTCGAAGCGAACATCAGATATTACATCAGGTATTAAACCAAGCGTTAAATCAAGTGTTAAACTAAGCGTTAAACCAAGCATTAAACCAAGTATTAAATCAGACATTAAACTAGGCATTAAACCAAGTATAAAACAAGATATTAAATCAAGTATTAAATCAAATATAAAACAAGATATTAAATCAAACATTAAAACAGACATTAAAATCGATAAGAAAAATAAAATATTACTAAAAGATAAAGCTCCGCCTAAAAATAACATCATTCTCCCAGTACTCCCAGAAGCGAGTAATCTCTTTCAACAGGTGTTAATGTCTAAGCGGTATCAATAAAGGAGATATGTAAAATCGAGATAGGTAAAATTTCTAATAACGGTAGCCTTTTATGTAAATTGTTTACTAAATTATACATGCACAGTGCGAATGAACGTATTTAAATAAAGTACAAATGTTTTTTTTCATGATCCCCCCCCCCTTTCTAAGTTTTGATACATAACGCGCAAGTAGGTAAAATAAACTAAAAATAAAAATATTAAATAAAGCGCATGTATTTTTTTATCGTTAGTCAAATACTATTACGTCGTGCTCTGCACGTATTAATGTGTATATGCCGAAGAAATACCTATAAATAATGTAATATATAAAAAATTTCCATTATCCTATCACAAAGGAAATGTAGTTATTTTTTTTTCTTAGATTTCTTGTCAACAATGACTGGTGTTGTTCCAGTAAGATCTGACAAACGTTGTTTCAATTTCAATAATATTTCCACTTGTGGCTTCCATACACTTCCATCTTCCTTGGCCTTCAATTCTCGTACGAGATTGCCCTGAAATCACGATGTAATGTAACAAATTGGACATTAAGTTGTTAAGGAAAAAAGGTATCATTTTATGACATCCAATACCTGCTTCGCGATCGCTGACTCTAATGTCGCTACGTCTGTTAGAGCATCCCCATTTTGTTCGGGCATATGCATCGGTTCGGCCTTCTTATTTTTCGCAGGTGATTTTTTCGCAGGCGCATTCGCATTACTTTTGAGATCGGTTAGCTTTTTTTTTAAATCTAATAAAATTTCTACCTGCGGTTGCCAAACGCCCTTATCGTTTTTAGCTTTCAATTCTCTTACTAAGTTGCCCTAGGAAATACACAAAATGTACAAGGATTCTCGTCGATTATAAGGAAAGAAAAAAATGTACTAACTTGCTTTATGATAGCGGCTTCTAATAATGCGATACTTTCGGAACTTTTGTTCATTCCATCGCCATTAGTCTCTTGCTGTCCAGCATATTTCTTGCGTAACATTTCAACTTTTTGATCTTCGATCTTAGTGAACAACGGACTGGGCTTGCCGATTTTGTGCCAAGTAGGTAACATGTTTGTTATTGTTTCGGGGATATAACCATAATTTTTGTTACTCAAACCTAGTTGAGATCTCAATTGTTTGGCTGTATTGGGCATAAAGGGAGCCAAAAGAGCGGAAAGAAGACAGGCTAAATTACAGCAAATTGCAACAACAGTTCCGGCTTTTTTCCTGTTGATTTTGAATAAAGATATTACTTGAGAGGATCAACTGAGAAAGCAATTAAAATAAATAAAACTGATTATACTTGTCGTCGTCATTTCCTTTGATTTTCACCCATGGTTGCTGGAATTGCATATATTGATTGCCGTGCTTCGAAATCGCCAATATGCGTTTTAAGCCATCTTTTAATTTGCCTTGCTCCATGGCATTTATATAAGCCGACAGTTCACGTTGTGCCAATGCTAATACAGTCCAATCGGTCTCTTCCGGCTCTATCGGTGGTATATTAGAGTCGAAGAATTTTTCAGAGAATGCTAGAGCTCTATCCATAATAAAGTTTTTGAGACTGTTAATAAGGACATTAATTATTGATGACTTACAAAAAAATATAATTACAAACCTGTTGACAAAATTGCCAAGATTATTTAGTAATTCGCTATTATTTTTCGTGGCTAAATCCACCCAATTAAAATTGGAATCTTGAGTTTCGGGTCTAATGTAAGCTAAATAAAATCGCCATACATCAGCTGGAATTCCGGTATCTCTGGCATCGGTTCCGAATACTCCGATACCTCTAGACTTGGAGAATTTCTTATCCTCATAATTTAAATATTCTGAAATAGAATAAATATTATATCAATAGGAAAATTGATGAACAAATATATGTAAAGAAATTAAATAAAAAGAGAGAATTCACAAGATTCAAAAAGAAAAAAAGATTAAAATAAAGATATAAAACCATAAAATAAAGATACAAAAAAACATAATTACAAAATTACAAAGTAAAAAAATGCGTTCGAAAGATATGCATTCTTTGAAAATATCATACCAGTTGCCAGTATACATTTCATCAACGTATAATTTTGATTAGCCGCTAATAAACAAGCGGGAAACATTATCGTGTGGAATGGAATGTTATCCTTTGCCATAAATTGGTACAAATCGATTTTTATATCCTGAGAAGGAGGTTGCCACCATTGCTTATATTCTTTAGTATACCTCTTTGTAATACTGATATATCCGAAAGGAGCGTCAAACCAGACGTAAAACACTTTATTTTCGAAACCCTCTACCGGGACAGGTATTCCCCACTTCAAATCTCTGGTTATGCAACGAGGCTGAAGACCATCGCGTAACCATGCTTTTGAAACTACTCTCGCGACGTTGGACCATCCTTTATCATGTGTAGTGGAATATTCCTTCAGTTTTTCTTCTAACTGCAACACAAAGAGTTCTATGTTCGTATATAATTTCGTATTTCGCTGAAAACATATCGACGGAATATCACGATATAAATTTCACCTTGGGTAAATCCAAGAAGAATTGTACTGAGTTTTTCACAACAGGTTTAGTGTTACAGATCTTACATCGAGGGTTTATTAACTCGACTGCGTTGACGAGATGACCACAACCATCGCATTGGTCGCCGCGTGCGTCTTCGTACTTACATCCAGGACACATGCCTTCCACAAATCTATCAGCGAGAAACCGATCACAAGATTCGCAATGTAATTGTTCCACAGTCTCGGTCAACACGTAGCCTTGCGATTTAATTTTTAGGAAAAACGCTTGAACGATTCTGAAAAGAATTATCATGAAAATGAATGTAATTAATGTAAATAAGGAACGAAAGAAATAAAAGAATAAAAATAGGAGTTACAATCTTACTCTGTCTGTTCAGGTGTACTAGTGCGGCCGAAATAGTCGAATCCGATGCCAAACCAGCGGTAAACATCATTGTGTATATCAAAGAATTTATCACAAATAGCTTGAGGAGTCGTTTTTTCTTGCAGAGCTTTTGCTTCAGTCGCAGTGCCATACTCATCGGTTCCACTTAAAATCAAATTTTAAAATTATATTCTAAAATTTTATTTGAATTGTGGAATATTAATTTTCTTGTATGTTGCCAAAAAGAAATAATTACCATATGTAAAGAGTATTGTAATTTCTTTGCCTGCAATACCTGCACAAGTTAAAAAATTTCGTTATCGTATTGTTAAATTAAAAGTATTTGTATTTTTTAAGTGTAGAAACCTTGCAAAGATATCAGCTGAAAGAACGCAGCCGATAATATTTCCTAAATGCGGGACATTATTAACATATGGAAGAGCTGATGTTATCAAGATATTTCGTTCACCTTTTTTAGGCAGTCTAAAAAAAAAATATAAATTAGCTTAATAAATTTCTATAAATTATATAAATTTGTTAAATTCATCCAACTTACATAGGATATGAACTTTCCTTGACTTCTAGATATTGTTCAGTGGTCCAGCTCTTTGCCATATTACGAAGTTCTTCTTGATTAACAATATCCATCTCTTTTTCTTTAATTGGGCTAATCTAAAATAAATCATTTAGGTTTACATATATACGAGATCCACTGTTATTTGCGGAATGTCCATTAAAAATATTTAATTTAAAATACTTACATCACTAGGTACTGATTCATGAACTTGAGAATTTGAGGCTGTATTGATAGGAAACCAAGAAGCAGATTCAATACTTGCAATAGCCTTTGGACCTCTCTCTAATTTGAACATTTCAATAGATTCCTGCATTCAGAATATATCAATTACATATGTCAAATCAATGTTTATGAAATAGATATTACAACGCCACTTTACCTTAATTGATTGTTGAATAATTGGCTGTTTTTGAATATTAGCTAACCAACTATTGACACTTGGTAAGTCCTTAGCAATATCATTTATGATATCTGTAACCAATATGGTGCTCCAAAGACTTACCCAAATAGAAATATCTGCTGGTGATAAATTACTACATTTCTAAAAAAAAAAAGTGGCATAAACAATGAACATAATAAAATATTTGAATAATAAAATGCTTTCATTATTTACCTCAATTAAGTACTGTTTGTCTCTCAGATCACTATTGAGATCTTTTAGTAAAGACCATAAATTGGATTTCTGTAGAGTTTTAGAAGTTTTAACACTCGCGTGACTTAATATGGCTGGCTGCAAAGAATGACAGCTTTAATATTAAGAATTGTTGACTACATTTAATAAACAAAGCAGCTCAGTGAATACTCAATGATTCTTTAATATGATTGATTCTTGCTTTTAGAATTGTAAAAAAATTACTCAATGAACTGTTTTATCAGCTGAATGCAACCAGTTTTATATATTCCTAAAATCAATAGCTTTTTGTCCAATTCAAAATATTTTCCAGCAAGAGACAAATGATACACAATGAATTATTACATCCTTATTATTTGTCAATAAAACTAAATAAAGATGGAATGATTCACTATGTTATACTATGTCATTCTCTTGCTGGATAAGCATTCTCAATGATATAACAATAAAAAAACAACACAAAGACCATTAGAAATAAAAGCTAAAGTTATAGTTAATATATAGATTCAATGTTAAATCAAAATAATACCTGTAATTGAGAAATTTCCCATTCCAACCATCTGTCATTGAGAACCTCTAATTCTTTAGGTACAGATAACAGGAAGCGCAATGCTGACGAGACACTGAATAGAGATAATCCTGTGGATATAGTCAGCGTCGGCAAACGGCCCAGGGTAGCATCTAATATATAAATCATAATCATATGCATTAATTGCTTCATAGAAATCAAATTGATCAAGTCAAAAAATAGAGAAAATTGATGAAGATATGAATTCGTGTTCTAATAAATTAGGAAATTGACAAAAAGTGGAGTTAATCGGTTTGACTATCAAGACATAATAATATTCCGCAAGACAAGGTCGTTTATATGTATAATCTCAAGAATATTTCGTTAAGAATTTACATAAACTAAGACACGGAGGGAAACAGGAAGAGGTTAATGGACTCACCACTAGGCTTCAGAATCCTAACGGAGACGGTTTCCTGCGCTAATTTAGTTGCAATAACCAACTTCAGCGCGTTCGGGTTACCCTCATTCGTGGAAACAATCATTGTCATCAAATAAATTAATAAATATGTCAATAAATAGAGAAATATGTTAGCGCACAACCACGGGAGACATGTGAGCGACGTGAGGATTGCGTCAGATTTCGTCTCTCCCTCTAATCCATGATCCAGTTAGTCTAGTCTCTTATTGGACACGATATTTCCATGGGTATATAGGTCATTATAGGTAGACACTTTAAAATTATAAATCGCCAGATATCAATATTGGAAGCCAGAAGGAAGAGTAGATTTTTATCAATAAGAATAAATTTTTATCAATAAGAAAAAAATGAATTATAGGAATATTTATGTATCATCTTAATATCTTTGTTCTCATTATAAGTATATTTGCTTTGATTATAGAATAATTAAGTTCAAAAAAATTCAAGGTATTATAGAATACTTCAACAATATAAGAAATATTAATATATTTTTAAATGTTTTTACACAAGGTCATAAGAGGTAACTTGGATTTGTGTAGTAAAATTTTTATCTTCTCAAATGCAACCTTATTTTAAAACTATAATTACATTTCATATCTTCTAACTCGTATTATCTTAATCTAATTTTACCTTTATACAGTAAAGTAACTTAAATTAGTGGTGACAGACAAAAAAGTGATTGATTTGTAGTGAGTAGAATTTAAGAAGCCTATAATTTTTAACGACTGTAAAGGTGTAAATCAGACTAGAGATTGAGATTGCATTGGAATTTAACCAATTAGAACAAAGAAAATCAATCTCAAGTTTAGTGAACTTTGCTTAGGTTAAATTCCATTCCAATCTCAACCTTAATCTCTGATCACGCTTTTACAGCCGTTAAAAATTACAGAATAAGTCCCTAAATCTCGACCCTGATGTGTAACTTAGGTTTACAGATGAAAATCTTACTTGATGCTTTTTGTATCAGTAAGTATACAATTATTTTTATCTATTTTTTAATAATCATCTCGCTAGACAAGTTAACACTCTGACTGCCATCGTAGTAATAATCTGTCCTCTGTGATGTTTGATTTTTCAGTGATGTTCTAAAATTTTGTCACAATAGTCACGGCAGAATTTAAAACTTATGTAAAAAATAAAAGCCATCTCATATAAAATTTATGTCGCTTGACTATAATAAAAATATTCACATTAGTTACATGATACAACCTCAATACGATATCATTGAATATACAATAATCATTGTTCTTAAAAATTCTATTATAATGAAATCTATTGTGACGTACACAGAACAAATTTTACTAGGAAGGCAATGTGTATTAATCGTGATGAAATTATAAAAATACACAACAAGAAAGTTATCTCTTTGCATTTAAAAGAATAAATAAATTCTATCATTCTGTAACTATTCAGGATGAGTCCAACACTTGTCTGATACTGATTGTATTACGTATCCTTTCTAGACTTAAGAATTGTTACAATTTCTTCCAGTAAGTTATTCCTCTTCTCTCTCTGCTCCTTAGCCTTCTCCCTTTGTTCTTCTGTACGAGCATTTGCCTCTTTCTGTATGTCTCGCATCTCCATACATATCTGCAAGACTCCACTTGGCACGTAATTGGAATTTTTATTTTTACTATCCAAAGAAGTGATTAAATTCTTCAATAAACGCTGACAGCTCTGTAGATTCTCAATTATCTTTACATTCTGAGCCTCCAATCTGGCATTATGCTGAAGAGTCTTCAAACGAAATGTCTCACTAGACGAATTATTTTTTTGAGTAATAGGTGAAAGTCTTAAAAAAATATTTATGAATCAACCTTAAAGTACTTAATTAAATAATTTTGTAATTTTGATTAGTTATAACTTACGTTTCCTTTGGATCCTTTGCATCATCTTCATCATTCATTTTCGTGTCATATATATCATTGGAAAATATCTCAACCAAATCACTGTAAGCACATTTAACATATTTGACATATGAAGCATGGATGGTTCTACAAACTCGGCCTATGGATTGGCAATCTATGGATCCAGGTTCGATCACATATTTCACATATACAGAAAATAAAAAGTTTACTACTCCAACTATGTGATTAAAAGTTAGAAGGCTTAATGTTATTGTGAATTATACGAAGAACTTAAAGGATTTGGTTTACAAGATAATATCCAGGAGCTCTATACACTTTATATAATGTATTAGATGAAAAAAGAGAAAGTGTAAATAAGAAGTTATAGATGGGCTGAATAATTCTTAAAGCCCACAACTTTATTAAAAAAAAAAGATTTAACATGTGATTCAATGATTAAGTCAATTTGTAAAAATTTTCTAGAAAAACAAACTTACTCTTCGTAACTGCAAATATATTTTCCTCTCCCACTCCTCCTATTGTGCGTTATCATGTTCTTATAAGCACGTTTGAGTGTTTTGTATCTATTTTCCACTTGTAAGGGCGACACACTGAAGCCATTCTCTGCCAAATTATAGGCTATTTCCTGATATGCCCTCTTCATATTTTTTAATTTTCGATGCTTTACTAATTCCTTTTTCAGTTTGTATTCTTTCAAGAAAATCTTCGTCGAGGCGTCGCACCAAGGGAAAATTGCATTTCCATTTTTACTTGTTGTTGGAGTATTATTAAACTTTTCTTCCTTGGACTCCTTGCCCTCTGATTCAATCATGATCTTATCACCCTCAGAATCATTTTCATTTGTTTCAAATGGAACAACATCGATATATATGTCTTTGCCATTGACATTGAAGCACATCTGTTCGGCTTTTTCGTCGATCTCTGATATATGCAGTTGAAAAACCACATTTTCCTCTATCAACATCGATGTTATTAATATTCATTGATACATCTGCATTGACTTATTGCTAATAGATATTATATGGTAAAGTATAATAATGTAAACAATGCACACACCAATAGAATATACCATATATATACATATATATGTGTATATATATATATATAAATATATAATTGTGGTCTATTTACCATTACCTTCGCAGGTGATCGTGACAAACCCATTGCTGTCTATGATCACCTTGCCATCCTCGTCGCGATTAAACCAGCCTTGCATCTTCGCCGCCAGGATGACGCTTTGAAGTCGCTGACTGTATAATCCTGAGACTCGTCCAGTTCACCGCGGTCGACAGTCGCACGCTTTTCTTCACATCAATCCCAACCAAATCGGTAAAAGCCCTTCCTCGCCGCGTGATGCAGTATCTTATTTTCGCGCTTTATTCCGTTACACCTTTTGCACCTCTGATATGCTCTGATATTTCGGCTGCAGAAAGTGTAAGAAGGTGCAGCGGTTGCAAATATATGCGGTTAATAGTCGTCGTAGAGTCCACACCACGTCCAACGGGAAGCACAAGAACGTACATGTAGCCCGCAACGAGGAAATGGTGGAAGAGAAGTGCGGTGAGGTGCGCAGCAAGAAGAACAAAGCTTTCAATAGTCTCTAGAACTTCCGATCTTGAAGCTTCTTTAGTGCTTCTACCTCGTTCCGCTAGACGTCGACACTGAGGAAATGGTGGCGCCATCGAATTACCGACCAAGCATCAGTCTCGGAGTGCGATCAAATTGTCGCTACGAATTCTTCGAAACATTTTTTGATTGGTCAATTAATAAAATTCTTTCTTCTGATTACTTATCCCAGATCTACAATAGATTTTTAAGCCTTAAGCCATAAGAAATGGACTCAATTATTCTCCTCGTATTTTACTGTAGTTCGTCAATTTTTTACGACTCAAGGGTTAAAATACCTATTGTAGATTCGGATTTAATCAAATACTTCAAAGCAAAGGCAACTCGACCACACTCTCGAACGTTTTCGATTCCCAGATAATGTTCTTTAATATTTTTAATATTGCAGCTGAGTCCAGTGGGAGACTCATCTGCGGCTGCGGGCTCCTATGATGCTAACACCAGTCTCTGTATTTTGTAATGGGCCTTTTATAAAGCGGAAAAACAGACTTTTGCATAACGCACAAAACATGAGAAAATCAATCAATCAGAGTCCTTTATTTTACAGAAAAGAAAGAAATAAAGGATTTTGATTAATTCATTTTTTTATGCTTCATATGCAAGAGTCTATGCTCCCCGCTTTAATCATAAATCAGAAATCAGAAGCTAAAAAATTGACCAATCGCAATCGTCAATTTTTAACTGGGCCTAAAGCTGTGTTTGCTCGGCTTTCACAAAAAATGCTTTAAGCATCGTTTCATTCTTGTTTAATAAATAATGCTTTGTGAATGACAAAGCGAACACAGCCTCATCTTAGGCCCAGTTTTATAACTCATGGTTAACTCAATCGAGATTTAACTTATTTCTGATCTCTTTCTAATACTAGAATTGGGAAGAGATGAGAAATAGGGCGTTTTTTAATTTATAGATTTATCAATCGCATTATGCGCAAATGCAGCTTTTATGGAACAAAATTACATTTGCGCATAGTGATTGATCAATCGATGAATTAAAAAGTTCGTCTATTAGTTGAACCTTTTGCGTTAATGAGTTGTGAAACTGAGCCTTAGACCGGTATTCATAGTTGAGTCTTTCAAGTCTTAAGTAATGTCTTAAGATGCTAATGCAGTTTTCTAATTGGTTCGTGACTTCTTAAGACCGTACTTAAGACAATTTTGAATATAAGATATGACTATGAATACCTTAGGCTTTCTACCAATATAGTTTAATTTTAATCTCGGTTTAATTAACTCTTCATCTTTTTCGAGTTCTGAAAATTAAAAAAAGATAAAGAATAAGTTGAATTGAGATTAAAGTTAATCTACATTGGTAGAAATGGACCTTAGTTTAGGTATTATGATAGAATTTAATAATCTGATTTTCAACTATTATTTACTGGATTGTAAAAAGAGATAAGTCTAATCTATTGTATTTTATATGCCAGCCAGGCCATTCGTCAAGAAGAAGAAGAAGAAGAAGAAAAGGAAGAAGATGAAACGGAGAAAGAAGAGGACGAAGAGGAAGAAGAGGAAGAGGAGAAAGAAGAAAAGATAATTTTCTTTATGTATATGTTTATGCAGCTATGCAAATTCGTGTGGATATAGACACAATGCATAAGAAAATATACCAATCAAAGTCCTTTGTTTCCTTCCTTTCCATGAAATAAAGAACTCTGATTGATTGAATTTTTTACGTCTTATATGTTATGCGTTATACAAGAGTGTGCTCCCCGTTTTAAATTGTAGACGTAAGTAACGCATAAGCGTTACTTTGATGTATGATGTACGATTTATTGCCATCTCTTGGAGATATAGTAATAAGTTGTATCATATGTGAAAGGTTGTGCGTTACTTACGTCTACAATTTAAAACAATTTAATTTAAGTCTAAGTAAATGTTATGACAATTCTTGTTGCTCAGTGAGTGCTCAGGCCTTCACTTGTGTATATTGGTTGCAGCACAGACTCTTGCATAACGCATAGTGCATAAGGGAATCAACCAATCGAAAATTTTCTTTTCCATAGAATGGCAGGAAAGGAAAGATTCTGATTAGTTGCAAAAGTTTGTGCTACGATCTTAAATGTAAAGGAAAAGCAACTATTAATTATAGGAGAAGGAGAAGCAATTGTCTTCTGATGATAGCATTGTAATTATCGTTGTACATTTGAATGTTACAATGTCTGAGAACTGATGTATGACAACAAGAAGTTTCGTAATTACTGAATCTCATTGGAGTGATACTCGCGTATTTGACGTCGAGCTCTCATTGCGGCATGACATTTATGTACATACTACAGTTGCACGTGCGTCAGTCATGTAAGTATTTTGAAAAGAATTGAATTTAGACAATATGCTTTTGTTTTTTCATCTGATTGTTTTGATAACGTCAGTCAGTTAATGCATTGTATTTTGTTTTAATAATTAACACATGCATTTGAGATGTTTCTATCATGTACGTAATGTTATGGAATAACATTAATTTTTTTACGTTGTATGGAATACGTCAAGGTTAGATTAGGTTAGAATTATAGCGTTATTTCGTTACTTAATATATATATATATATATATATATATATACAAACTTGTATTTTATACATATTTTAGGCTTGTTTTTTTAGTTGAATTTCTTGCAATGTTTATCTTTTTTCTCTTTTTTTCCATATGGGGAGGAAAAGGGAAGAGATGAAGAAATTTGATTGAAAGAGCAAATCTATTTTTTATCACATTTTTATTATCACATATATTTTTTTTTACACTTTTCGTGTTCTTTTGCTTTCTCGTTTCCAGTGCGAGCATTGTAAAATAGTGAGGAAAAAATGGATAAAGTGGTCGACGAAGTTGTTCCTTATGTGACAAATGTTTTTATTGTATATACATTTTGTTCTGCAGATTGACAGCTCTCTTGTCTTTCTTGATTGATTGAATGAAAATTTCTTTAAATAATAGAAAATAGAATTAAATAAGAATCTTATAATATATGTATATCTTGGAGTGTCAAATTTAAATTTAATTTGTTCTTTGGGAACATGAACAACGATCCAGGCATCATCTGTTTCCATCATTGCAAGACCAAGAATGTGTTTTGCATGCAAATTCCGGCGATATGTCCGGTATGCTCATCACAAATGCAGAACTTCATTGTAGATCCGTTTCGTGTTCCATGTCCGTTTGCGAATGCCATTCATAATCCAACCAGTGTTGTTATTCGGCCTTCACAAGGCAGCTTTCTTGATGATTACGACATGACACGTGACGATTTGCATATTGGAATAGTTAACTCTAATGGTGGCATTGTTGAGTTTGACAAAGAGGGACTAGTAGAAAATGATATCACCAAGTGGACTGATTGTATTGTTTTGGAGCTTGTGCCAGCAGCCTGGACTGCACAATGGGACAAAGCATTAATACTTATGTCAAAGGATATTAAATGGAAATCCATTAACTATGATGTCATCAATATGAACTGTTTCAACTTTGTTCTGGAATTTTTTAATAATCTGGGATATAGAGATCTAAGATTTAAGAGCAAAGAAGAGCTGTGTGAGCGATTGATACTGTCAAAAATGTACAAAGCAATGCAATATGTTTCGTTATACAGAATGTTGAAAGATCAAGAATATCTCCTGTCAGATCATCTCTTTTGATACATTTTCTTCTATTTTATTTATATTGTAATTTATGTAATAAAAACATTCATGTCTGTATGTCTTTTTCTTCTTCATAAAAAATTCCCCAGACGAATATTCGATTTGTATCTCTATCTTGTTAACTACAGCATGAATTTCCTTTTTACCGAAAGAAAGTCATATTATAACATGAGATAAATTAAAATAAGATTTTTGTATTAGAAAAATTAGGTTAGCCTTGTTTAATTTTAATTCTGGAGTTAAAACGTAAAATCATTAATGCAAAATTTAATATGGATAAGATTACAATTCAATATTGGTAAGATTTCGGAAATTGTAAAGTGTGATGTGCGATGCTTATCAATACTACAATCTCCGAAATCTTATTGAATTTTTTGCATTAATGACTGCATTTTGGCTTCGGAGTTAAAATTGGACAGATCTGAGTTAGCTGATTAAATATTGTTAATGTGCATCTAAGTATTAGCATGTAGATAAGCAGTAATTAATAAATAATTTATAAAACTATAATAAGCCATAACATGTAAATATTTGATTTCATTATTTTTTAATATTTTCTCTCTGATATTTAAAAACGATCAAATATCTTTGCAGAAAGTAAAATACAAACGAAAGGTGTGACAACAAGACAAAATGATATTTACAAGAATCAGATCATCTTTGTTAAATCAGTGGTGCGATATTCGTATCGAACAGAAACGCTTGCTGAGACAATTAATAAATACGAAGGAAACCAAATTCGATGTGATTGTCGTTGGTGGTGGTCATGCTGGAACGGAAGCGTCTGCCGCTGCTGTTAGAATGGGTGCAAAGACACTGTTGGTTACTCAGAAAAAAAGTACTATAGGTGTGCATAAAGATGTTGAAATCTATTGGATCGCTATATATGAAATGTATTTTTGATCGAAATTAAATTATATGACCTAATTTATTTGAATATGATTACGTTTGCAGGAGAGATGTCATGTAATCCGTCCTTTGGCGGAATTGGAAAAGGTCATCTGATGAGAGAAGTGGATGCTTTAGATGGAGTATGTTGTCGGATATGTGACATTTCAGGAATATACTATAGAGTCTTGAACAAGAGTAAAGGGCCAGCGGTATGGGGTCTCAGAGCTCAAATTGATAGAAAATTATACAAGAAACATCTTCAAGCCGAACTCTTCAATATGCCTAGATTGCATATTTATGAATCCTCTGTAGAAGATCTGATTTTGGAGAACGATTCTCTATCCTGTCAAGGAGTAATTCTCAGTATGTTTTAAAATTCATAATGAAATAAAAAAAAGAATTGCGATTTGAAGAAAAATAACTAAAATAACTGATTCGGTGTATTTATTTTTTACGTTACATACAAATTCATTTTATTTTTATAGGAGACGGAACGAAGATATTTGGCAACGCAGTAGTTATAACCACAGGAACTTTTTTGAAAGGCCAAATAAACATTGGATTGGAAAAAAGGCCTGCAGGTAGATTGAATGATGAACCTAGTATTGGTTTAGCAAATACACTCGACAGACTTGGATTTCGGATAGGAAGATTGAAAACTGGTAAAAATAATGTTTTCATATAATATGTCTTTAATTAATTCGCATAATATTATTTATTTAATGAATATTTTTTATTTTTTATTACATAATTAATATACCTTAATTAATAATTTGCCTTTATGTTAAAATTTTTAATTATAATGTTAATTATATACATATAACTACATATTAATTTAGAATTATATGTATATATTTTTAGGCACACCACCAAGGTTAGAGAAAGAAAGCATCGACTTCACTAAATGTACGGCATATCCGCCGGACGATTCACCTATACCATTCTCGTTCATGAACAATAACGTGTGGCTACCGCCCGACAAGCAAATACTAACGCATCTGACGTATACCAACGAAAATGTTGCAAAAATCATAAAGGATAATATGCACTGTAATTTACACGTAACGGAGGAGATAACGGGTCCGCGATATTGTCCGAGTATAGAGAGTAAAATTCTGCGATTTAAGGCACTTAAACATCAGATTTGGCTGGAGCCGGAAGGTCTGGATTCACCGTTGATTTATCCGAGTGGATTATCGTGTACCTTGCCGGAAGAAAAGCAAGTGGAACTCGTTAAATGTATCCCAGGATTGGAAAATGCTCGTCTAGGTAATCTTCTTAAATTTAAGTTATAATAAAATTCTTTTAAACAATACAAAAAGATAAATATAGTAGGCTAATGAGAATCAGCAACAATAAAATTTTTTTATTTCTATTATGATTTTATATTATAAAATCTTTCTGATTCCCTTTTTCATTTGCATCTATATGTGAATAGTCAAACCTGGTTATGGTGTCGAATATGACTACGTAGACCCCAGAGAATTGACCATCCAATTAGAGACCAGAAAGATTCCAGGGCTGTTCCTCGCTGGACAAATAAACGGCACTACTGGTTATGAAGAAGCAGCCGCACAAGGTATCGTCGCGGGTATTAACGCAGCTGCTAAGGTGATTATAGAAAGTGTTTAAAATTATGCTTTCCAAGAAGAAATAAGTTTCATATGGCCCTTCATTGAAATAACCACATGAATTAAAATTTCTCGTGAACAATTTGCTTATTTTAGTTTTTTTTTATTTACATTGATTGTAAATCTTCATTTTATCCCGAAAAAGATAAGCTATACAATTTATTCCAAAAGAATGATTTATGATTTTTTTAATTTGTAAAGATTGCAGCGCTTCATTATTTCGCGATACTGCCAATTAAGAAGCCAATATTATATAGATATTTGTATGTATGTTTTTTATCTCTGTGTATATCCAGGTATTTAAGAAACCACCGCTTTTGATAAGTCGAACCGAGGGTTATATTGGTGTTCTTATCGATGATCTGACGACGGGAGGCACCACGGAGCCGTACAGAATGTTCACTAGCAGGTCAGAGTTTCGAGTGAGTCTACGTCCCGACAATGCAGATCAGAGATTGACAGAGAAGGGTTACGCGATAGGCTGTGTTTCTCGCGAGAGGATTGAGAAAACGAGAGAGGTTTTTCGTAAAATGCAGGAAGCTGTACAGATACTCAAGAGCGATGTGCGGTCGACCAGCAAATGGCGACGGTTATTAAAAATGAAAATTTCTAAGGACACTGGACACAAATCAGCGTTTGATATGCTGTCCGTGACAGATGAGTCAGTGACATTTGCAAAACTAGCAAAATGGTTGCCGCAATTAGGACATCTTGATGGAGATTCCGGTCTGGCGAGAAGAATAGAGGTTTGCAAATTAATTGAACGCATGTTAGAAGAGACAAGGCAATTTAAAAACTTGTGTATAAACAAAATAAAAATTTTAGAAATTTTGATCAAATGTTCAAATAAAATACATATTTTCTAATATTTTCTAATATTTTTTTTTTTAAACACTGACAATAAACTTTCAGATTGAGACGAAATATATTTTCGCTGTTGCGGAGCAGCAGGACCAAGTGAATGATATCAGGAGAAACGAGCAAATGATTATACCTGACGATATCGACTACAATAGGTAAAAGTCAAAGCTTTATTTCGTTGTTCGGTTATTTAATTGTTGCATAAAAATTGGAAGAATAATAAAAATCTAAGTAAGTTACTAACTATTTATTTCTGTTATAGTCCTGATTTGAATTTATCTAATGAAGATCGAGAAAAACTTACGAAACATCTTCCACGCACAGTAAATTTTTTCAATGCTAATAATTCTTCTGTAAAAGCATCGATTTTTTAATTTGTAACATAAAAGCAAATTTCTTTTTTATTTTAAGTATTTGTTAACACTATATTTTTTTTATATTAATGAGAAATTTTTTTACAGATTGCAGCAGCCAATAAAATCTCAGGTGTAACACCTTCGGCTATATTAAGATTACTTTATTATATTAGGTTCCATTCCAATGAAAATGTTGCGAAAGCTCAATAATGTAAAATATTATGATAGCAAAAAATAAATAATTATATCCTTCACGATATGTTGTCAATGGTTTTTAAAAAAAATAAAATTATCAGGAATTTATCACAAAGTAAAATATTGATGGAACAACTGTTAATATTAAGATATTTTAAACACTTGAAACAGAGAGAGAAATTTTAAACAATTCAATAACTCTAAAAAGAATAATTTAAAAAGTGAGAAAGATCTGTTGATGCATTTCTTTTATTATAATATGATTACTAGCATAAATAATAATTGAAATAAAATTTATGTGTATCTCAAGTATCTTCCTTGCATTGTATCTAAAGCTAACTTTGATTAAATATCACTTAATTTAATCGTTAGAATTGCAATAAAATTTCCGACTACATAATTCGTCGTCCTTGATCTTTTCTTACGTGACAAAAAAATTATTAATTTTATCTACGTCAATAAAATAATACCAAATAAATTTTATTTGTTACAAATTTTTTTGTATCTCGTAAGTTAATCAAAGTTTTATTTTCAGCTGCTTACGAAAATACGTAAGCATTACGATTTTAGTAGTAAACGAACCAATTACAGTCGAGGATGATCGGAAATAATGGAAATGATGATTGCCATCAACTACCATTTTAAAACTTTTCGTGATTGATTGATTTCCTACTCAAGTTATAAAGATAGAAGAGTGGGAAGGCTTCTCGCGTTGCGTTGCGTTCGGAAATATTATCTGGGTGCCCTGTTTCATTTTATCCTTGTTTCATATTGGGTGAACAACAAGGATAAAACCATACAGAGGCACTCGGATATGATATTTCCGAACACAGCCTAGAAGATTGAAAGATTGAAGAAGCGCTGATTTCCGTTTCATTTCTTCTACGAATGGGTGAGATGAATCATCGCGTCGATCTGATTCTCTCGCATAAAAAATCGCGGGAGAGACACAAGATGGTAAGAAAATTTTATTTTTTTATATTTCTCGATATATCGTTTAATTTCTTTTTTTATCAATTTCATTTTTCAATTTTTTTACAAAAATTTGCATTTAATGCATAAAAATTTGCTGGCCGCGTTCTCGACCAGTCGACCACGTGGCACGTGCTTCAGAGTATTTTATTAATTTAATATATTCGGACCATAAATTTTTCTCTCTGTAGTACTTCGCATTCTTATTTTTATTATAAATGATGAAATTTATTGGTTCATGTTACTGATTTATCAGTGATTAATTTTAAAACCAATAGCAATAGGTATAGCAACTGTATTAATTTGAATCATATTTTAAGACTGATTATTGAAGCATCTTCTCGTTTATCTAAAAAAGAATTGCAATCGCATTTGTATTTAATTATTGATGACATTATGTTGAATAGCAATTTAAATGAATTGCACAGGTAATTATTTTAAATAGTAAAAACTGTAAATGATAGATAATTTAATTTTTGTACAACACTCATTTAGGAATATGTAAGATAACATATAATTAACTTAATAGACAATTGTTAATTATTACTTGTTTTGACAGAGAAAAAAATATTTGAAAACTTTGTTACGATTTTACCAAGCCTATTCCTGAAACCGAGCATAGATGACGTCATAATTCATATGATCAGTCAAATAGTTTTATATTTAATGAATGGATCCGGGAAGAATTGATAGCTAAACATGAGTCTATTATCGGTAAGTTATATAGTCTTCGAATGAATTGTGATAGAGACACGGTAGTGTCTGGGCTTCAATATAATCAAACCATTTTTTCTCTGTAGTATTTCACATCTTTTTGCTTATTTAAATGATGAAATTGATTGGTCCGTGTTACTGATTTATCAATGATTAATTTTATATCCAATCTCTGATTAGTTTTCATGATATAATTTATATGATGTGTTTGGACGACTATGAGATTGGTAAAATTTATTTTATTTTTTAGATTAAAAAAATCTACACAAGAAAGAGCATTTTGTAAGAAAATTGATATAACCTAACTCGTGGAAAGGAATGAATCATTAAAAAAAATGGTTAATATAAATCGGTCCCGAATTTCAAAGAAAACATCCATAAAGATCTGAGAGAATTTCGAGGTAAGTCTTTAATATTAACAACCAAGAGACAGTAGTGTCTGGGCTTTAATATACTCAAACCGTAAATTTTTTTTTCTGTTGTATTTCACATCCTTTTGCTTATTTAAATGATGAAATTGATTGGTCCGTGTTACTGATTTATCAATGATTTTATATCCAATCTCTGACTAACTTTCATGATATAATTTATATGATGTGTTGGACGACTATGAGATCGGTAAAATTTATTTTATTTTTTAGATTAAAAAAATCTACACAAGAAAGAGCATTTTGAGAAAATTAATACAATCTCGTGGAAAGGAATCATTAAAAAAAAATGATATAATATAAATCGGTTCTGAATTTCAAAGAAAACATCCACAAAGATCTGAGAGAGTTTCAGGGTAAGTGTTTAATATTAACAATCAGAAGACAATGTCTCGGCTTTAATATACCTGGACCATGAATTTTTCTCTCTGTAATATTTTGCATTCTTTTGCTTTAAATGATGAAATTAATTGGTCCGTGTTACTGATTTATCAGTGATTAATTTTATAACCAATCTCTGACTAACTTTTCATATATCATTGATATAATTTATATGTTGTGTTAGATGACTATGAGATCAGTAAAATGTATTTTATTTTTTAGATTATTAAAAAATCTGCATAAAAGAGTATTTTTAAGGAAAGTTGGCATAACCTGACCTGCAGAAAGGAATAAACTAATTATGTATAAAAAAATAACTGAAATAAACCATTTTCTAAAAATAGCCAATATAAATCGATCCCGAATTCCAAAAGAAAATATTCACGAAGACAGTTTCTAAGTAAGTATTTAATATTACAATTCTACATCTTATACGATATTTATGTAGTTTTCATGTTTAGATTTTTTTTTATTATGATGATATTATGGTCCGTGTTTCTGAATGACAGTGATTATTACCATTTAACTGATTCCTTGTTATAAATTTTTATCTTGTATGATTCATGAAACACAGTTCACTGAGAAAGAAATAATATGATTGCAGGAAAGAAAAATGCATGCAGAATGAAGAAATATTGAATCCATTGATTCTCTCAATTTTATTTGAAAAGAAATAGCATGAAAGGACTTTTTTCTGTGTTAATATGTAAATATATTGTATTTCCATTAATATTAACATTTCAATACTAAATTTAGTACTATATTAATACTATTGTAGTTTAAAAAAATTAAATTTTTAAATTTAAATACTAAATTCTGTATTAAATACTTTTTATCATTAAATATTAATTTATTTAAAAGTTTAAATTTGAAATATATTTCTAATGAAACTAAATTAATATTGTTTTAATTTTTTGAAATTTAATATTTCTTAATCATGATGATATTAATGGTCCATGTTTCTGAGTTGACAATGATTATAACTTGTGTTACAAATTTTTATTCTCTGTAGTTTTTTAATCATATGATTTTTTAATCATATGATTTTTAACAAAGAATTGTATTACAGGACAGTAAGCTGCTCCAAAAATAACGTTGCCAAATCTATCTCAGTTATCGTGCGTAAATATCTGCAATGCGTTTTTATATATATATCTCTTGTTTTGTAGCGTGTATTATCAATTGTAGTTTTATTACTGAATACAGTTGAATCTATGTATGTATGTATGTATGTTTCTTTAACTTCTGTGTGGAATATAACACTTTTAATGAGATTTCAATAATAGATTTTTTCCGGAATTAGCGTAATGTCCAGCTCGCAACCTAAGGGATCCATACATAATACATATATCCACTGATTAAATTTACAGTTTAAGGATGATATTTTATTTGTACGTTTTTGTCGTACAAATTTTTCAAGCCTGTTAATTAGCTATGGAATAGAGAACCTCTCTGTTCTGTCGTATGACAAAAACGCACAAATGAAATAGCACCCTAACGCCGGATCCGAACGGCGCTGGTGATCCTGAAACCCGGTGGAGTTATTTTTTTACTCCTTATGGAGGTATTCTAGTCTAGAAGCCAAATTTTTATGCTATATTTGTAACCAATGACTGCGTTCAGCAGTGTTTTTTTTTTTGCAACTATTGGAAGTTTTCTTTGCTGAAATAGAACTATTCCTTTATATCTAAAAGTATAATCTAATTAGAAAAAAACTTCCAATAGTTGCAAAGTAAACATTTTATTGAACATAACCAATTGCACCAAGCAGCAAGTCTTGATCACATCTAAAATATAAATTGTTATACGTATATTCATTATAAAATGTATATGTATGTTAATTATAAAAATCATATAATTATATGTAAGCTATACAACAATTTCATCTACTTTTATATGGAGAAATATTAAAAATATGTAATTATGTTTGTGTTATTGTAAATTATATATTATAAAATTATAGTTATATCTCTTTTTATTTTGATTCCAACATGAAATATGCAATATTACTTGAGTTGCATACGCAAAATATTAATATGAATGTAAGGTGATTTCTTTCACCTGAGATTTGCGTTACTTGAAATCTCCCAAAAAAGAGAAAGTGAGTGCAAAAAGTATCATCAATGCAAACAGATCTGTGGCAAGGACTGTAATACAAGTTTCTTTCATTTATAAATTTTTATTTCAATTTGTATTTCACATAATTTCACATATAATTATGCTTGAGATAATTTTTTTTATTTGAAAATTATCTTTTCGTAGATAACAGATCTTGATGAAGCATGTGTAAAAGAAGAAAGTAGATGATGAATGACTTTAATGGCTATAGGTCTGTTCACGTTGTTTGAAATCCTCAAAATGTTTACACTTAAAATGGTATAAATATACATTCAGGCCTTGAAGAGAGAGAGAGAGAGAGAGAGAGAGAGAGAGAGAGAGAGAGAGAGAGAAGAAATGAAGATACTGAGTAGAACAAAAGTACAACGCGACCGTATTTATTTTCTTTCTCTCTCTCACTCACTCGCTCATACACAACATACGAAAGGAGGGATATAAGGATGCAAAGCATCCAATCAGATAGCATTATTTTCTTTCTTTATTTGTCTCTAGGGATCAATTATGTATTTCAAAACGAGGAAAAAATTACAAAAATAAGTAAATTTACTAGATATTGATCAATAAAATTATAATTTGTTCATTTTGTAATTTTTATCTCGTTTTAAAATACACAATCGACAGAATCGACTCTCTGACAATCTGACTTCGCCATAGGAGCAGTGTGGACAAGTCCGGACTTCAGAGCAGCGCAATCGGTCGATTTTAATTGTCGTATAGCGTGCTTACATTCTATTACATTATACGGGTTGATTACTCGTGCATTGTAACGCATTGTTGCGTTTGTAAATTTTGTCGGCATATTGGGAAATATGGTACCTCTCGGCCCATCGCCGGGACATCAAACGTCCGTAAATAATTCTTCCAGCGCGACCGCCAGCGGGACGAAAAATGCGATAGTGGTAAAGTATACAATGCATGCGTATTTGAATTTACATATGGTAAAGGGTATGTACAGGTTAAACACGTCAATACGCCGGTTCGGCTAATTGAGGTATGGATGTTAAACGAGGTAATACGAAGTAAACGACTAGATTATTCTTTGATAAAGTTCTCGATACAGATATCAGGCAAAAATTTAAGATGGCTGAATTTACATTCAAGTTACGAATGAAATATATTACGAACAAAATTTTGTTAAACTTGTTTTTCGCTGATCTGTATACACATGTTACAAAAACTCGAGATAAACAAAATAAAACTTCTATAGGTATTCCATTTAGCTCTTGTAATTCTATTCTATCAAACAAGGTTATTTTTCTTTTTATCTTCAAGCCAACAAGCCATTTCAATGTATTTTTCAGATTTATAAAAATTATTTACAGTCAAATATGAGATCTAATTTGATGATTGAACACTTTTGAAATTTAAAGTGATGTGAAGTAGATATATTTGATATTTGATGAAAATGAGAAAGAAAATTAGTGCAGTCTAGTACAGGAATAAAAATAAATTTAGGGGCTATGTTTACATCGTGTGCTAGTCTGCGACCTATATAGTAGGTGTTTTTGTTTAACTTACAAGATAAACAAGGACACTTATTGTATAGCATTGACTGTTAGACAAATGTTACTTTACAGTGTTGTTACAATGTTATTGTTTTTGTATGAAAATAAAATGAATAAAGGAGTGACATATTTGCATCTTTGATTTTTCATTTACAGAAATCAAATTATACATTGAAATATACCTTGGCGGGTCATACTAAGGCAGTATCTTCTGTCAAATTTAGTCCCAATGGAGAATGGTTGGCCAGTTCAGGTAACTATGGATATTTAGAGATTAGTGCCTCTATTCTCAATCTCTTAACGACAATTTATTATTATTACATTGTTGGGCAGCTTTTTTACTATATATATATATATATATATATATATAAT
>NW_012130083.1:4502018-4505814 GCF_000143395.1 Atta cephalotes
AGTTTCGTAAATTTTTCCAATTTTTCTGCTGTACCGCTTTTTTACTTTATTATATATATATATATATATATATATAAAAATATTGGGTTGTCCGGAAAGTTCGTGCCGATGTTGAAGGAAAATTGAAACGCAGAAAATTTTAATTTAATAAATGTATACTAAAATTTAAATTTTAGTCTGCATGAACTTTCCAGACAACCCAATATAATGATACCAACATTATCATTAAAGGTTACTCGAATAGTCACATCAAGTTGCTTAAATTATCCATAATATTGAGAAAAGTATTAATTTTGCCAGATTGCCATTAACGATTACAAGCAACTTGATGGCATCATTCAGGCAACAATTTCTTTTTACAAATAGATTGTGATCTTTTATAATAATATGAATATATTACAACATTTTTGCTCTTTTGTATAGGAAACTGTTGTCCGCATAATTTCCTTTAAGTTTCTTAAAATTATTATTGTCATGGACAACATGACAATTGAAGGAAAACTTGTGTCACACAACTATTTCTTATGTAGGAACTTGGCTATCTGAATACAGAATACAGACATTGGTTACGAGATTTAAGATAACTAATGATAGACTAATGATTTTTTGATATATATTTCTAATTTTCAGCTGCTGACAAACTTATCAAAATTTGGGGTTCTTATGATGGAAAGTTCGAGAAGACTATAGCTGGTCATAAGCTGGGTATTTCTGATGTAGCATGGTCTAGTGATAGTAGATTGCTGGTATCAGCTTCTGATGACAAGACGTTAAAAATATGGGAATTAAGTTCTGTAAGTATTCTATTATACAGGATATTCTTTGTAATTAAAAAGAAGTGTACTGAGATAAATTAAAGTTTTTTTTTAATATTGCATATTTTTTGATATATTAATCTTGGAATCTCTTATTTTTTCAGGGTAAATGTTTAAAAACGTTAAAAGGTCATAGTAATTATGTTTTTTGTTGTAATTTCAATCCACAATCCAACCTTATAGTCTCTGGTTCTGTAAGTAATATAAATTAATTACATATATTTATTCTCTATTAATTATATATAAAAATAATTCTCTTAAATTTAAGTGTTTTCAAATTTAAAATATCAATTTAGAAATCAAAATATAAATTTCTATGAGAATCAAGTTATATAATTTTTTCGTAATGATTTATATCTATAATATATCTATATGATAAAATATCTTTCCTTTATCATTTTAATTTTTTTACACAAAATTAAAGATCTAATAATGAATTTTTTTAAGGCTAATAAGTTGTGCAAAATGTTTGGTCTATTATTAAATTAAAATGTGACTGGTAACATTATGTTAATTATGTTATGTTACATATGCATATGTGCAATTATAAAAAGAATAAAAACACAAGGTCTAAAAGATTTGTCTTTTTTTAGTTTGACGAAAGTGTGCGTATTTGGGATGTGAGAAGCGGAAAATGCCTTAAAACCTTACCGGCACATTCAGATCCTGTAAGTGCAGTGCATTTCAATAGGGATGGCTCTTTAATAGTCTCGAGTAGTTACGATGGATTATGGTAAGTTCTGCAACATCAAATTTCCAGTAATTGTAATGATCTGTGAGAAGAATAGATCCGCATGTCTTTGAAATTTATTTATTGTATAACACACGTGATTTGCAGTCGAATTTGGGACACCGCATCAGGACAATGTCTAAAAACTCTGATAGACGACGACAATCCTCCAGTATCATTTGTCAAATTTTCGCCGAACGGCAAGTACATCTTGGCAGCAACATTGGACAACACATTAAAGCTGTGGGATTACAGTAAAGGGAAATGCCTGAAAACGTACAGTGGTCACAAAAATGAGAAATATTGCATCTTCGCGAACTTCTCTGTAACAGGTGGAAAGGTGCATATTGCAACGATTACTTAATCAATCTCAAATGCCTTACAATTAAGATTATGTAAAGATAATGAACTCTAAGGATTATTTTAAGTTTTTTTTTATCCACAGTGGATTGTATCCGGCTCTGAAGATCACATGGTGTACATTTGGAATTTACAGACAAAAGAGATCGTACAAAAGCTACAAGGACACACAGGTAAGCGTATGTTCATTTAAGAAATGATATTAATCAATTAACTCAGAATGGACGTTATTCTGAATAAATTAAACCTTTAAGTCTTTACATGAAAATATGCATATACATTTGAAAAAAGAAAAATTGTCTATCTAGTGTGATAAAAAAATTCATTATCTATAAATGTTTTTTCTTTGAGATTATATTTTTCTAATAATTTTCTCGAATTTTTTAATAGTTTACTTATTAATTGTGCACGTGTCGTTTTCAGATGTGGTACTTTGCACAACATGTCATCCGACAGACAACATTATAGCTTCGGCTGCTCTTGAGAATGATAAAACTATCAAACTATGGAAGAGCGATACATAAAAATAGTTTGTAAAGTCATTCGCTGTTATTATCTGCTGTACAAATCTGTGTTTTTATGTTGAAAGAAAGAATGATGATATTGTAAAGCATAGATCATAGACTTTAGATATAAAGTAAAATGCTATTTTATATCAAAATAATATTTTATTATTGATATAATGTTATATAAGCTTTCTTAGCTTAAAGTAATTTCGGTTCGCTATCACTTGCATTTTCTCTTACGAATAGATTAGAAATAGTTAACTTTGACTGAGCAGTATTAATTCAAATCTCATCGTGATTGTACAAATTATATTTTTTAAATTAAGAATATACCTGGAAAATATCCGGTATCTAGTATTAATCGATACTTTTCATTCTGTCTTTTTTTTTTGAAATTATATATTAGATATCCAACCAAATATCCATGGAAATATCTGGTATTTGATCGGATAATTGTTCTATCAGATGTCCGACTGAATATCGGATATCCGAACAAAATGTGATAGATATCTGATATCCGATAATTTTATGATCTGATGCATCCCTGTTTAAAATAGTAAACTCGCAGTATATTATCGTTCCACATATATGGATAACATATTGTTGGGATTTAATGCTAGCAATTCCTTTAAGCAATTTCTTTTCTGCGAAAATTGTGGAATTTCACAAAAGATTATTGCATATATCATTGGATATACATACAGCATTGAGATGACCACACGAATCTATAAATTTTTCTCTATTTTTTGTATTAAAAACGATTTAATCCAAACAGATTGCTTGGAATATTTCCAAAATAGCAAACTGGCAGTTTATTTCACATATTTTTATTTTTTTTGTTTTAAAACAAAATGTTTTATGTCGGGTTTTCTTGGAGGATTTTTGATAATTTGCAAGTAATAAAATTCAAAATTATTATTCACTATTTCTCCTCTAAATATTAGAGGTTTATTTTTATTTTTTTTCTTGATATACATGATATACCTTATAAAAAAATTATAGTTCTTAACAATCTATTAATTATATTTAACATTTATAAAATCTAGATAAAATAAATTTTGTCTTATTAGAAAGATATAGAAAATATTTCAATATTGTATACACAATGAATTAGGAAAACTAGAAATGTATACAGAATTTAAAAAATATAAATGTGTCTAATATTTTAATACACCACCGTAACAATTTTTCACGAAATTCTAACTTATAATCAAATATATCTTGTACAGTCATGAATATATATAATAATAGCCGTTTGCTCTATTAATACATTAGACATATATAAACTATATTTATAACGCAGAAAATATTTTATTTATGTTAATAAACAGAATTGTAAACTATATCTTTCATATGTATATACATACATACACACACACATATGT
>NW_012130083.1:4507255-4521465 GCF_000143395.1 Atta cephalotes
TTATATAATTATATACGAATTTAATTTTTCTCCAATTAATGTTATAATAATTTTTTCTTTGCATAAATTTTGTTTAAGCTTTTTAGATTTGATTAAAACAATTTTTATACTTTTAAATTATTGATACTTCAAACATAATAGTCATATATTTTATAAATATTACGTCTTACAGCCAAGATCTCCAATTTTGATACATACGGCCTAAAATATTCAAGTCTTTTGCTTGATCCAATAAACAATTCACCTAAAACATGATTAATGGTGAGCCATAAAAATAAATTCAGTAATGAATTTTTAGTAATAAAATTACCTGTTCTACAGAAGTCAAATGGTCCCTCTTTATATCTGCTCGCATTTGTTTGATCTCATCATTGCCCGAGATAATGGCATAATATTTCGCAAAGTGTCTATCGTCAATTGCTCTTCTTTTTCGAGTGTCATTCAATTGCTCTAATGTAATGATTGAAGGATGGATTCCATTTAACTTTTTCGCAATTGTCTCAATATTTTTCTTGGACCATGTTAAATCTGCGAATCATGTGTTATTCCTCTTACATATGTTTGAAATAAAAATGGATTTCTTTTATAATTTATTATATAGTGTATCTAATTCTTATCATTTTTCACTTATTACACATAGAATAGCTATTTAGTTCTACAACTTTTGATTCTGTATGTGTGCGTGCGTGCGTGCGTGTGTACACTATTACAATATATCCTATAAATATCTATATTTATGATTTTTTTTTAAATATATTTTTTCCGAATAGTTTCTATAATTTTTATGACAGTTATTTTACTCTTGCCATCAAAAGTCGATCTTATTTATCAAATTAACTATTTTATAAAATTTACATAACATCCTCACATCACAATTTGTATATTCTTTTATACCTGCGTTAATATTTTCATCGTCATTTCTCATTATCTCGTCATCATTGATGTTCAACCACTGAACGGGTTTATAAACGAAGATGTCCATGCAAGCGAGGATCGGACCCTGGTCATCGCGCAAGGCTTGCATTGTATGAGTCATGATCATCGCTAGGAGGTCCCGCTCTGTGAAGGGTCGCAGCAGTTCGAGGATTTGCGGTGTCAGACGGAACGGTACGAGTTCCGGTACCGATGCGCCTATACCACTATCGAAAGCATGACCGAAATCGATGCCTAAGCAACGTCCGGTCGCGACGCGCACCAGGGTGTTCTGTAGGTGGCGATCACCGATTCCTGCGAGCCAATGCGCCACACACATGGTCGCGTAACTAGTGATGAAGTTGCGTCGCAGCGTAACGAAGCACTCCGGGGACGGGCTGATTGAATTAAACGCATCACGTAAAGCTGTTTGCTTCGTCTCTCTAATCAGGCGGTTCATGTTCTCCGTGACCGCTTGCTGGTTATACTTAGATACAGCTTCTATATAAAAATCGCGGATCAGCCGTTTTTCAGGCGCCGCTTTCTGTATCCACTTCGCATATTTTTTAATAATATTCTGGCAGCAATCTATCTCCTTATCTGACAGAGTTAAGCATATCAATTCATCCAGAGATCTTGTGTCTTCAATCCATTGTATGAGACCGAACGAACTCGATATTGGAATCACCTGCAAAAGGAAAATTTATATTACAACAGCAAAGATATATATAGACAGTATCTAAGTTGGAAGATAATTATGTATCACCTCATATGTGTCGATGGCTAAGCGCCTCTGTCTGCAGCTGGGATCGTTGCGCAACGTTCTATTCATAGTGGAATATAGTTGCTGTAGGCCCCGATCTATCGTTAGATCTTCGCCAAATTTCACTAGAAACTTGTACTCCTTGCCATTGTCGCCTATTATGCTGATGCGAATCGGCTTGCGCAGCGATTGCATGATCTCCACTTGCGGCTCGAACCGCGCAATCCTTACATGATAACGCGGTATAGGTTCCCTGTCACCGGTGTATTGTCCAGGTATCTCAATACTGCCACTGACATATTCATATAAAAACGGGCTATAATTCTTCAGTTCGTTTGTGCTTCTTTTCCTATTGTTTCTATTATTCTGCCTTTGAATTGACTCGATCAATTTTAATTGAATGGCCTTAAGTTTTGTCATTCCTTTTCGCACGTCAAGATCATCTGGATTCAAGGATCTTATGACGCTCTCATATTCTGCAATTTCTTTAAAAATAACACCTGGTCGCGGATTTTTTCTTTCTATCGCGCCTGTGCTGGAATTCGGATAGACTCTTTGTAATAGCGATTCGATGGTCGTATTTCCTGAATTCATCACCTTGTCGAGGTAGTGTTTCAAATATAGTTGAGGTTGCACCACATATTGTATAGCTTGCAAGAATCGCTCGTATTCTTTCGCTTTGTCGTGTAAGAGCGAGCGTATCTGCTGAATGTTTACATCCTCAAGAATACTGGGGTTTTTCTCGGCAGTAAGATAATAATTATAGATAATCGCATCGGGATAAGCCTTGGCGAGCCTTTTGATGATCGGCATAATCGCGATTGAGATCGACGATGTTCCCAGATGGGAAAAGAGTAAGTCTCGCCAGCGCAAAAACAGCCATGGTCGCAATTCGTCGCATTCTCGAATGAACGTTTCTCGCGTCTCGTCATTTTGTAATCGTTCAGGTCTCAGCAAGCAGGGGAAGTAATGCGTAGCTTCGAGGCAATCGTGATACATGGATTTCAAAGTGGACAACAGAAATTCTTGGAAGATCTCGTCGCTTTCCACGTCAGTGCTCATTAGTCTACCGTAACAGTGTTTAGCCAGGGCGCAATAGTGCTTGCCAACGTTGGCGGTGGTCGTGTCCTTGCAGCAAGATTGCAATTTCTTCAAACTGTAACCCAGCAAATATTTTCGGATTTTATCCAGGTCATCCATTGATATTCCTGGTACTGCTGCTATTTCTTCTCTGTGTCCTACGTTACCTATGTCCCGCAGGATCTTGGTATTATATTTTAATGTTATTGCAAACTCCTGGTTCTCCCTACTCAAGAATTCGATCTTTGAAGCTATTGTGCTGATATGTTCTTCGATGGCATTACTCGTGTCAATACCGAGCTCGCTATTCAATAATCTATGCGAGTTTTTCCAGGAATCAATGTAATTGGACATTTTTTTAAAAATGTCGGTCTCAACGTCGGCGAATAGAGACTTAAGTCTAGTTTTAAGCCATCTTAAGTTAATCATATCCAAGTAACTAACGTCCTCCTCAGAAAATGCTTCACTTACATAATTCAGATATTTCTCGGCGATATATCGGTGTTTTTGATTCAACGCGGCATTGATGATGCCTAATCGGAGCTGATAGTTCATTTGATAATGTCGCTTCATCACTTCCCGTTTTCTATATTTGTTCTGGAACAATATCGAGGAATATGCTCGATCAGCAGCTAATTTGTTCCACTGAATGAGATTGTCTCGAATTGTAATCGTTTTCATTGACCATAAATTCAACAGCGCGATTGTTCTGTTCAAATACTCTGCTCTGTTCGTGCATCGAAGAATTTTGAGCGAAGCGTCGAGATCGTTCATAATTTGCAGCTTGAACAATTTGCGCATTCGCAGCTCGGTACAGAGAGGATTAAGCCCAACCCATTGCTTTCCCGTCATATCCAAGAGATCATTTAACAGATCGGTCGCCTTTCTCACATCCTCAAAATTGAGCAAAAATATCACTAGATTTTCGCCCGTCAAGGGCATAAGATGTTGTAATTTTTCTCGAGTATATATCCACGATTTGATAGTCTCCATATCGCTCGCCTCCAAATCTCTCTCTTCCGACATCATATGTACATAGGCATCGCAAACACATGGGATCATCCAGTCTTTCCATGCGTCATTCCAGATACTGCGTAGGTTCTCATTTCTCGCACGGCTCTTCACGAGTTTATCGATCGCTGACCAATCACAGAGATTATTCACTGCCTCAAATAATCCTTGCAGGCAGTGTTCCTTTATTGAAGGATCTGTTGTTTCTTCATAAGCTTTCGTAAACGCATCCTTCGCTCGAATCCAATCGCCGTTCACCTCCGCGAGAGCCGCTTCCTAAACAAAGAATGATGAATAACATAATCTTTATAATCTGAGTAATATGATTTTTACTGCCAATAAATTCTATTTTATTAAACAAGTTTATGTTTCGGCAGAAATTATATATGTGCCTTTTTTTAAAAAGAAGGATAGAAAAAAAAACTATTCTTTAAATGGAAAGAATGTATAAAAATAAAAACCAATAATTTTTCTTATAAATAGAAGAAATCATTTTGATTTCGTTATAGCCAAATTAATTCGATAAAAACTATTTATGTCGATCTAATGCCATAAAAATTACCTGCACGTTCTGACTGAAAAATTGTTGTCCTCGGAAGATACTTAGAACGACGTCAACATCATTTAGAGATTTATAGAGAGACGCTAATTGCACCCACTTATTGGTCTCCTCGTAGCGAATTGCATCGTCATGTAGTCGCATTCTCTTGCTTGATGTGGGCGACGAGTCATCCTCCTGCGCATCAAGCAGTAAACTGTGTTCCAAGAGAAGAATGCCGACAGCGTTCAAGTGATTTGCCTTAGATGCCTTCATCACGTCTTGCGGATCGCAGTTGACGATTGTAGCAGCGTCTTGATTCAATTTTAGTAACGTTTCTAAAATAACAGCGTTGAAAGAACTATTCTTTTCGCACAAATCATGTAGAATTCGTTTCAGACTGTCCACGATGGTCTGACGGATATTTTCTTGATTAGTCGTTTTCTTGGTTAGTGAACAGAACAGGGACACGATCACATCTTTGCAGATCAGCCGGTCCAATTTGACCAACTGTTGAAGTAATACGATAAAACTCTTGTGAGTTATCTCAATGTCGGGTAATTCTCCGATCCTGTAGTTTCTGGATAAAAATAGAAAAAACCGTTAGTATATTGTAATTATTCGGAATTGATCTAAAAAAAGTGTCAAGTCAAATTGATCTTACCTATACAATTTCACGGTGCTTCTCTGTCTGATGTTTTCCTGCTGTATTCTTTCTTCCTGTTGCGCATTCTTTCGTATTTGTGCGTTATGGAAATCGTTCGTGGCATTTGACGTATTCGTCAGAATCCTGGTGAATCTCTCGCGCCCTGCAGTCCGTAACGGTTGTCTCGACGAGGATGCGATTATCGTTCGATCAAATCTAGTATCGTATGAAGAAACATCAAGTATTGTAGTTGCATCCGCGGCATTGTCATTGTCATCAAGAGTCGGCTCGAACTGCAGATCCTGCGTTGCGCGTAAACCTGGTAAGAGACGTGGATAAGAGAATGTAGGAATCGTACAGATCCTGCTTAAATCATTATCGACACTCTGAGAGAAGATGCTCATTTGGGAGGCGAGTGAGTCGACGAACATTGGCGTTACATAGCTCAGGTTTCGCCTTCGCCAGGAAACGGCTATCTTATACTCCTCGAAGCGGCTGCTGTTAGACAGAGGCTCGTCGAATATCTTCTCGGTGTAACGTATCGATTTAGTGGCCTGTTGCAACATCAGCAACGCTACGAAAGGTGCGAATGCGTCCTCTTCCGTTATCAGTTGCGACGAAAGAATGGTCAAAGGCGAGACTAATCGCTTCTTCAATTCCTCTGTGTCCAGCTTCATCTCCTCTGTCCAGAATTTCAGTATTCTGTCTTGCAGATCAGGAGATGGGTCTAACAGACCGGCCAATAAATTTCGCTTACTGATGGACAGTAGATCTTGCACGATTGCATTGTCATTTACTGTGATGTCCGCTGAACATCTCTTGTGGATCCTTATGAGTATATCGTAGACCAGTTCTCGGTGTTCTGTGATATTGTCCTTGATATATAAGATCACCTGTTTATAAGGCAGCAAATTTTGTATTGGCAAGATCTCTACCACGTCGCGGACGATTCGCAATGCTATCTTCTCGCAGGACGACATCCGAGTCTCTAAGATCTTCTGCAACCTTATGTAGTACAGATTTGTCACGACATCCTCTACATTGAGCCTGGGTATCGCTAACGCAAATATTTCTAGACATTTCGTCGAGTATTTTGTTGTATACATGGCTCTGGTCGCGATATTGATATAATCCTGAGCTACTTCAGGATAAGTTTGGCAGAGAACAGCAACGCGTTTCACTTGTTTGTCTATGTGATTCTGGGGTAATCTAAGGATGTTGGAAATTTTCTCTTTCACCATGTGTTTCTTGTTATCTCTTTCAATCTCGTCGTGAATGTTGTTATCCAAAAAACGTAAGTACAAGCCAAGACACTCGCAGCAATACAGAGGCGTTTTGTCCGAATCGGGTGTATCCCAATTTTTCAACTGCTCCAGTAGAAAATTGACAATATCATCTCTAATAACAATCTCCTCCGTCATATTATTATCGAGAGATACCAAGATAAGATACACCGCGGCCGACGGCGCGGATGTTATTTGTCGGTTTAGAAAATCGCTCGGTATTCGCAAGCAACCGCGCCACTTTTCCACCATGGTCCTTAATAAATTAAGATTATAATTGTAGACACGGTCTTCATCATTAGATTTTCTTTTGAATACTTTGTCAATAAATCTCTCAAAAAGTCTTTGTGCCTCTGCTTTACTATCTTCGTTATTTGGTATAGCTATATCGTGCCAATTCATCAATATCTCCAAAACGTCCGTGATAATATAATTCAAATTGTTGTTTCCTTGTAAATAGTTAGCGATAGTCTTGATGATTTTTGTCAGCGCGAACCTGGCGTAGGGCTTGAACACCTCATCTGCCGTGTTTGAAATGATTTTTAGCATGAACAGCTGAATATTAGCATGAAGATTATTGTGCTGTATGGTGTTGAGAAAATATTCAAGCCACTTGGGTATTTCTGTATTAGTTGAACCGAATATCTTTCTGATGTGCCGCAATAGAACGCAAATATATGGCATGCATTCATGCTTGTCAAAATCGTTATTTGTTAAGGTGATGCTCGTCGCATGATGTGTATGAAGTGAATCGGAATCTGCGGAATTCATTATCGGAGTGGAGCGACGAAAATCAGCCGGCAGCACGACACATTTGTTGAGATCGTAGGCATTAATGTCCTCGCTTAATGTACAAGACGATAGGTCATAACTGTGAATATAGGTATATCTATGCGTCTGTTCCTCCCTTTCGATTTCCGCGGATCTGATATTGACGGTGATCTCGCGGGTCTTTGGATAGTCTTTGACGCTCTGACCAAATGTGTACTGTGTCCTGCAGTCTACAATTTTCTCCCAACCGAACGTATCGAACACTACACGGTAGAAAATCTCATCCTCCTTCAAGCTTATGATTGCCAACAAGCAATTGTATAAAGAGCACTGCAACTGATGTATAAATTCTTGATGTACCGACCACTTGATGCTCTTTTGGAATATCTTTATGGTACTCTTGACCAATTGTTGATAATCATTCCTTTTGATCAGGATTTTTAAATTAGATCCTGGATTCTGCATAGTCGATTCGTTCGCCTGTATTTTGTTCTTGTCTACTCTGGCAAACATAATCGTTAGTAATTGGGAGTATCCAATCATCGTCACGATTTTTTGCTTGATTGCATCATCGTTGTTAAAGATATTTAAAAAATCAATGTAATAATCGTACAGAACTTTGTAATTACGATCAAAGAAGCGCTCGATCGCGATTGAATCGCAAAATTTGAATGCTGGTAAGAGAAATCCATGCAAAATATCAAGTCTTTCCGTTTCGGTAGTGTTCATTTCCATGAATGCAGAATAGGTCCTTTGCAGCGAATCTAGAACGTGTTCAAGGGACGCTCCGTAGTAGTATCCACGTAGATGTTCCTCCAGTTTTTTGTCGAAGAGATGATTTCCGGTACCGGCGGCAAAGTCTATCACACACTTAAGCATTGTCTTCGATCTGGTCATCGACAGCAATACTAGCAATGTCTTGAAACAATCGATTACCTTCATGGCGTTCACGTTCATCTCAGATAGATTCGAGCATAGGTGTCGACTGTCATTTCTTAGAGTCCAACTTATCTGCAAATCATTGCGATCCACCACATCTGTGAGGCAGATGAAGAAGTTTTTAAGAATCTTTGTCTTATACTCGAGATTGTTATTATTTGTTAATTCATCCCGAATCCACTGATAGAATTCATGATTCTGTAAGACCTCTGTGGGCTTTGATTTCAGATGCACCGCAATACTGTAGATATTCATCAATCTCTCTTTGCGACTGTCCACATTAAAGATGATGTTTTTCAGACAAGTGAATTGCTGCAGAATCAAGTCGACCATGGTGTCCACATAAGCCTGCAGTTCGCGCTTGTGCTGTTTTAGGAACAACAACATGTCTTCAATCCACTTCAGCAAAAAGGACGGATTGTCATATGTATTTTCGAAGACGTGCGTGATCGCGCTCACATGCGTTAACATGTACTTGAAGATCACACTCTTGAATGTATTCAGAAAATGTTCGCCGTGCGTGATTATTGTGCAGCCCATACTGATTACTTGATCATTGTTGGACATGAATTTCACCAGATTATCGATTATCGATCGAACATCATCAGGTATTATCACTGGCGTCTCGATTGTCGTCGGGAGTAACGAGAACTGAAATTCCATTAAAGCTCGCAAGTACTCGATCATTTGCGTACTCAAGTCCTTGCAGACCAATTCCCCGATACATTTGCTCACCAAAAATTCAAAGATCTGCCCGACCGTGTAATCAGCGTCCGTGAAAGTACTCGTTTCTAACATTGTTGGATTTAACATATCACACTGTTTTAACAGAATCAGACCGTTAATGTGTTGGATCAGATCGTCGCACGAGTCGTTTTTTATGATATCTTGTAAATTAAGAAGCTTTGTGACGATTTCTCGAATAAAATTTAAAAGACACTTGTTAAAGATGTCTGGTAGAGCATAATTGTATCTCGATCTCATGGAATTTAACAGAATTTCTAAGATATGTGGGAGTTCATCCGTAATTTTGATATTCTTCGCATCGAAACCGAGCGTTCGTGGATGCATAATACATCTAATCGTTAAAGCAGTCAATGACTCGTCCCATAATGATTCCGGAACATTGACCTGGAAAATGAATAATTGGCAAAACTTTATTGCAAAATTATTTATCAATCAATACATAATAGGCATTAATTCAAATAAATCCCAATCACTTAAAATATAATCACTTTCCAATTAATGACTGATCAATAATCACATTTTATACTTATACCTTAAGTACTTTTATTATTAATTAATTTGATTATTCATAAATCTCGATTATATGTATATAGCAATATAATATAAAATAAATCGAAATAACTCACATTAACATTCAATAGCACTTGTATGAAATTTAACATAGTCATCAGAACTTTGCATTGTAACGCCTGTAACTGTTCGAGTTCTTTAGATTTCATTGTGGTCGCAGCTGTTCCCATCGAGGACTCTTCAATTATTCGCCAAAATTGACAAGCAAAACTACGAATGTGGAAAAAAATTTGTTGTTCGTCTATATCGGCGGGAAAGAATTTTTCTACCGGCAGCAATTCCTTGTTTATCAACCACATGTAATAATCCAGAGCTTTCAATAGTGGCATCATATTACTAGCTATGGAAATATCCTTCACGCCCGATTCTAAGCCTTTCAAGATGATATTGTTCAGATGGTTTATTCCATAACTATGAACGAAGTTCTGTGTCGTTTCCTGTGCGGAACTATCAATATGTTGCGACACATTAACGTACAGCTCCATGCATTTCGCACGGCAATGCTCGTCGAGATTTCCGCACTGTGACAGCAACCAGTACAGAGCGTAGGTCAGAGTCGCATCATCGAACTCATGCGGTTTTCGACGATGCAAACTGGGCATTTTTAGATTTTCTGCCTTGACTTTCATTACTCTCTCGATATGGGCCAGTGCATTCGTGATTGATGGATCGTCGCATCCTTCTAAGCTGCGGACAAAACAATAGAATATCTCCAGCCAATAAGTTGATACTGTGTCGTTTTCCTCACGTAGAATTACATAGAGATGATTGAAGGCTACGGCTGCGGCTATGCGTTTACGCGTCAAGGGATGTAACGCGAGATTGTTGATCTTTTCGATGATCGTATGCATATGTTTCACCCTGTTTGTTGCGCTCTGTCTGAACAAATTGATTTATCATCGCTGAGATTGTGACATTTGCCTTAAAAAAAAATTATAAAAACCTAGGTCGCAATAAGATACCTGATTGACCAGCGCGTGAATTCTGCAAGACACATGCCGGAGAACTCGCGCAAAGCGGGATTCGAGTCATTGGTCAAACTATCAAATAATGAATTGATCACCAAGGACATTGACTCGAGACTGGAGCTCCACAAGTGCATCAGCTGCAATGCCAGTGGACGGAAGAGGCCGCATACGACTTCGTCTGAGTCGCAACCGAGGGCTAGCACGGCCTGACATAAAGTGCTATAGAGAGTGGGGAAGCGAGTCTCTGAATCAGAATTCCTCGAGTAAGAAAGTGAGCCGATTATGATAGCTATCATTGAATGTAGAACCTCACAGGCTGCGATCTTCGTGCGTCGATCACTGGAGTCGCGCGCTAACGCAATTACCCGTGGTAGCATCCGGTCAAAATGAATAACCAGTTCTGCATCTGGCAGTAACAGACTGTACTTGCAAACCTTGGACAGTTCCTTAAAGTCCCAGGATGCCCCAGTATTACGGGAAGCGTGCTCATGCACAAAATTCGTTAGCATATCGTGATCAAGCGATCCAAGGAACAGCAAAATTCGCCGCTGATAGTTTCGCAGCGTGTGATCTGTATTGATCACATCAACACGTTTTATGCGCTTTCTCACTGCCATCAAGTCTTGCGAGACTTCAACAGAGCTCTCCGTGCTGCGTAAGTAAGGTTCCAGGTATATGATGATTTCACGTAATAATTCGTTTATTTGTTCATCTTGTTTCTGTTCCTGTGCCTTTGTCGTCCATATCTCGAGGGCAGTGAGCGCGCTATACGCGAGTTCCAGGTTGCTCAGACCGGCAGTGAATGCGATCTTAAACGCCGGCAGTGTACATGGCAGCGCATTTTTGACATACGCAAAAGGTGCATTCAGGATCAAGTAAAGGCACGCGATCAGTAATTCGTTGGAGAATGCAGGAATTAGATCGAGAGTGTGCCATAAGTAATTAGATAAAAGCTCCTCTATCCGTCGCGACTCTGCGCTTTTCTCCTCCTCTTCGTCCTCTGATGTATGAGTAAAGATTTTCATACCGGCCCGAATCAGTTTGTAGAAACCGGATATCAGCGGATATTTGTACGACAATCGAATGACTTCGTAGAGAAATCTATGTACGGTATTAGCAAACAACTGCGGTTCTGATGCATCGATCACGTCTACATAGAGATTCACAACATTCGCGAACACACGAAAATCTGCTTGATTCACGGCGCTTTGAGTCAGAGCCACGTCGGACAACACAGTGTCCTCATTTCTTCGTTTCACGTTTATGTTCAGCCGATTAATTAACGTAATGCATATGTCTATCATGGTGTTGGCTACATGTTGCGCTAACTGTTCTTGTCCACGATATCTCTTGGTGTTCAACAGCTCCGTCCACAGCGGCAGGTAATTCTTATAGCACACTGGCGACTGTTTCAGATTGTTCAATTCCCGTTGCAACTCCGCGTCAAGTGCCAAAGTGTGCGAGCAACTCCACGCAATACCGTCATAAACTGATCACAAAAACGAGATTAATAATTTTCAGAAAAAAATATAAAACTTCATTATTAACATATAATTATTCTTTAGATAATTCTGAATAAAAATATTATGTCAAATTTTCTTTGAAAATTATTTAAATATAAAATTTTTTTCCAAAGAAGATCATTTGGTTTATTTACCTATACTGTCAAGGTATCGCTGCAGTAGAGCTTTATCGATGATCACAAGATTGCTGATAGTTTTAGTCAATGTTGAAATGGCGAGCGTGTTGTTAGATATTGCTAAATCGGGGAATCTCTTGATCACATAGATACTAAGCTTTATGAGAATGTTAATATTTTCAATTGTAACATCAGTCATGTGACGTAATATTTCTGAGAGTGCTTCTTGATAACAACAGATACTCTCTATGTGCATCGAATGACTATGCTCGCTTGAAAAAGAAGAAATTATTTGTTACTATCTTATTAATGTAAAAAAATTTCAATATAAATCATTTAAAATTATTCTTATACCTAAAATATCTTACCTGGAACAAAGAGGAAGCGCGTAACTGGTTGTAATGGAATACATATGTCTTACTTCGAATTGAGTCATGTGCATTTTGCATGGTGCAGCCATTTGACTGAAGCCATAAACGATTAATCGCAATGTGGTTAAATTTAAATTAGTTTTTTTGAATTCTCTATAAAAATATTCCACAAATTTCTAAAATAAAAAAACATCAAATTATAAAGGAATTAACTGAATATAATTTTATTATCTATTACGTTCTACAGCAAATTGAGAGGAAATAGAGAAGCTATCAGTGTCAGGACTGAATGGCTCAGTAAGCAGGACGGAAGTCTATCATTACGGAAGAGACAAAGGGCGCTATTCTGTAATTGTTTTACACATCGACAGTTAGGCAAAAACAGTTACAGAATAGCACCACCAGGCCTCAGTTCGAATCTCAGAGCGCCCTGATATTTTTCTCATGTTGTCACTTATTTCTTATAGTTCTTTAAGATTCAGTTCAGAGAATTTTTTTTAGTCACGAATAACAAATGTTATACAAATGTTACAATTAATGTTTTGTTTATTTAATATAATGTTTATTTAATATAATATCTTACCACCAATATTTCGCTCTCGTTACTATTTTGATTTGTAAGAATCTGTCCGATAACTTGGTAAAATCTTTTCAATGTACGTTGTCCGTAAATACTATAAGTGGTTGTTTTGAGCGATAAGTGTCGAAGAATATCATGCCAGTACATACAATCAGGATACAGCAAGTCTTGAAATAGATTCATATGACGATATAAAAAATCGATTGCCGATTTCGTAACTGTTCTGACCCTCTCATCATCTCCTTGTTGTTTATTACATTGGCCAAGATCTTTGATCCATTTATACGAATCAGAGAGTCTTTTATACTTTAATGCATTTAGTGGTTCCACTATACCATCCAATATGTCCGCGAGAGCATCAAAATACATGTAGAAGTCATTGCGTATGTTGATTTTAGAATCATACTGCACATAAAATTATTAGAATATCATGTAAATTATTAGATTCCCAAAATTAATAAATTATCTCACAATTAAATTTATAAATCATTACTGTCGACTTTACCTCGTCACGTGCATCATAATATAGTTGTTGGAAAATAACATCTAAATAGTTCTGCGACGAGCGAATACTTTCAACATATTTAATTATTTTACCCAGTACACAGAATATAAATCTTTTTTCTACAACAAAAATTAATATTACATTTTGTACATAATTTAAATTAAATAATGTGTTCTCACCTTTCTTGTCATAATTATGGAATGTTCGACAATAGTTACGAATTGTTTCATCAAATTTTAAGTCATGATCCTTGAATAATTCTATTAATTTGATAAAAGTATTATGAGCAGCTTTTTTGGTAAAACAATGAAGTTTTACTTTTAGTCCTAATTGACATACATTCTGCAACATATCATAATACAGAAATATTATTATAATTAAATTACAAGATATTAATATGTACATAAAAAATATGACATCAAATCTTCTCAATTTTGTACTCTATTACAAAGTACTATTTATTACTAATAGGATATGACATTAAATTAAATTTTCATTCAATAATCATTAGGTATTACTAATCACTGATCACTATTTTCAACCACTATTAACATTTGTTAAACATTTGTTAAATAATATCAATGTTTAGATAGATCTTACCTTAATTTCATGAATATATTGTGTAAAACATGGGGTAGTATAAAAATTGTTAATGAAAAATGTAAGAAAATTAAATGCTTCTGTTAACGTATCATCAACATGTTTGTTTTGAATTCGAAGTGGAAGTTCATAATTGAGGAAATACAGCAAGCCATTATTTTTGTCAAATATGCTGCATACAATTAATTCTAAAAAAACAAATAAATTATTATAATATACAAATAAATTATCGCATAATCAATTAAAAAATATATATATATATATATATATATATATATATATATATA
>NW_012130083.1:4527471-4531576 GCF_000143395.1 Atta cephalotes
GTGTATATATATATATATATATATATATATATATATATATATATATATATATATATACATACATACATATACATACATATATATATATTATATATCATTATTATATATTATTATACAATATTATACACATCCGTGTTATACTTCTCTCGTGTATATCACTTCACAGTTTTATTTACTAAAAAACGTGTTTATTTATAAATATTGAGAGATTAAGCAATAAATAAATTGAGCAATTATTTAAAATAACTCGTTATCTTACCAGAGTTTAAATTTTCAAATATAATATTCCGTATTTGTCGTTTAATGTTCATCGTGAAAGTATTGTGTTTAGTTCTCTTCTCCAAAAAATTTAGCTACACAAGATTTTTACTCTTTTTTAAGATCCAATTTGTCATCAAAGTTTGTTATCGATTTATCATCGAAATAGTAATTAAAACGCCATCAAAACATCAATCGTCTAAAATTAACAATATAATAATTTTAAATCATATAGATTGTAATAATGTTTGTCTATCAAGATGATATTGACTAATCTATTTGACGAATTCGTCACGTCCAAATAGATAGTTGAAAAGCATACAAGGTCAGATCAAGGACTTAATTCTTAACGATATTCCATTGTCATTGAACAAGTTTTATACATAAAAAAAAGTAAAAGTACTAAAGACATTGTAAAGATATAATTACATTTGTTAAAAATTATTAACAGAATAAGGTCTTTAGATAGATAAATGTTTACAGAATAAAAAAGACATTTTCATGACGAAATCAAATAGAGTAATTTTGTTCAGATTAATATTCGTTTAGCATTACTAACAGTAATAATTGAAAAGAACTCTTAAACTTTAAAAACTTTTTTTACAACTTTTTTTATTTTTTACAACTTTTTTAACTTTTTTCGTTTAGCATATAAAAAAATTCTCAGCTAACGCATATATCATCGTAAATAAAAGAATAACAGTTTTAGAAGTTAGTTAATAATTTCTTGTAAATATTTGTTTTACTTTAAATATTGTAAATTTTCTGTACGTATTTATATAATACAAATTGTTGTAAAATGAAACTGTAATATTCATATTTCTTATAATTCCATAGTGTTCTAAAACAAAGTGGCTTATCTATCTTCAATGTTTGAAATATGCGATTAAGAAATAATAAACAAGTCTCGGTTGTTTGAAAAATAACATTTGTATATCTGTCTGATAAAGTTAAGCAACAAAAAATTTTGAATATTGCACAAGATAAATTTGTAAGCGATATCTCATCGGAATTTTTTGAAAATATAAATTGACAACAAATAATTAAGAATATAAGGAATTAAGTCTTATTAATATTTATATTATATAAATAATTATCGATTAATAATGACATTAATTAAGAGACAATAATGCTACTTTTCAAGAATAAAATAAAAAGTGGCAATTCTGCCACTCAGTTGTTGTTTCGCTAAACTGCTAATACATAATAATAATAAAAAAATATTATAATAATAAAAAAATATATCAAATGTTAAATTATGAAAAAACATTACACAATATACACAATACATAAAAATTGTAACAAATCGAGATTTTTGAAGGAACAAGATACTTCCTAAAGGGAAGCTCAGTAGCTCGAGTTTAATATTAATAAAGTTATTCGTCTCACCACAATGATACGTTCGCATTCACGTTCTCAGTTTAAATGCGACACGGCCGACACGTGTTTATGACAATAAACCGGCTCGACACGCAGAAAACATGACACTAGACGCTTGATCCGTTTCATGTATATCCTATTGGTTGATAGCGATTGACGTAAACAAAGAACTACATATTTCTCGAAACTCGTGTTTAAAAATTGTTACCATTTGTTCAGCAAAATGTTTATTTTGTAATTGTTGGAATTAATCTTTTTTGTGCTGATTGGATTGATTATTTAGATATAAAGAACTTTCTTTTTAGATATAAAGAACTTCTATCTCAATAAAGAAAACTTGTAGTTAAAAAAATGAACATTCTGTTGAATGCTGATCAATGTCTAATTGTCCTTCTCGACATAAAAAATTATCCAAATATTTGCTTCCTCGTGGCTGTTCATCTTTCATTTTCATCGACATATGAAAATTCTCATTATTCTATAATCTAATTCAATGGATTCCTCAAATCAGATATCCAACTTATATATCCACGTTGTCTTTATCATTATCAAAATATAACAGATTTATGAATTTTTTGTTGACTAGACTCTCAATATTCCTCCAAACATTACTTTTTTTCTGAAAGAAGATAATATTGAATTAGGGAAAAAGTCTTTTTATAAATTGAAGCATAATTGAAATATATTTTTTTAATTGTTTACAAATCTTTTATTAAATCAAATATATGCCATTTTGATCGATGACCTTTTGCCATTTTTCGTGAAGAGCCATTATTCCATCGGAGTAGAACTTCTGTAATAATTTCTCGGTAAAAAAACTGAGATAAATGATTTTTGCAGGTCTTTGAAGTTAAGTTTACTCCAGGCTGCAAAGACCGAAACAAATGGTAATCGGACGGTGCAAGATCAAAACTATACGGTGTATTGGAATTTCTCAGCCAAGCTCTCAATTTTAGTTAAATCATCAAAGATGATGTGTACGATCTCGCGCTGTCATGATAGAAAACAACGCTTTTTCCATTGATCAATTCTGGCAGCGTTTTCTAAATGGATTTCTCCAATCGCATTAGTTGTTGACAATAGAAATCAGAATCGTTTTGGCGGCAGTTCATAAATGACTCCTTTCCAATCTGTCCCAGACACATAATATCAATTTGCAGGGCTTAGCGATTGTTTGTGATGTTTCATTTCGTTTGGACCGATCCTTTTCGAATATTATTATTATATATGTTATTCATATTTCATCAACCGTTATCAATCTTTTCAAAAAAGGCTCAATTTTGTTTAATTTTAGTGATTCGCAAATGGAAATTCAATCCAATAAATTTTTTACTATCACATCATGTAGCAACACAAACATAGTGCTTCTTTGTGTATTTATGAGCATTATGCAAATGTTTCAAAATGGTTTTATGATCAATGTTTAGCTCCTTAGCTGTCATAGCTGTTTTCATGACGATTTTCTCCAACTTTTTGGAAGATTTTCGACATTTGCCACAATAGGCCGACCAGAACGATGTGCATCTTTGACATCGAAATTTTCATCTCAAAATCAGCAAAATCAATTCGCTATTTGTCTAGTTAGAATAGCCTTATAAACATGACACATTTTTTCTGTAGTTTGCGCAGTGTTCTTCTCTTTTTTTATAATAAAAAAATAAAATGTCGAAAATGTTCCTGATTTTTCACTCATTTTTAAATTTGATTAAATGCGTTCAAATCTATAATTAATTTATTTCAAAATGTTATATGAAATAGCACCTGTTAGCCAATATAGCAAAATATCACCAACAGTTATTCGCCAAAAAGTTTAAGTTAATCGAAATTTGGTCGACCATCAAATCTGCAAATATATCAATATGATAACGTTTTTAAAGATTTCTGCTTTAAACAATAAAAATAAAAGGAGCATGTATAGCTACACGCAGGATGTTCTGTTTCTTAGCGAATGTTATATATTTCTGAAATTATATTAAAAATATAAAATCATAAACCTTTCGGCCTTTATTAGGCCATCTTCAGTATGTTATATAATAAACGATAATTCGTTGTCATATTAATAAAACTAATTATGAGTTAACTGATAATTCAGTTGCCATATGCAAGTTATTAATTGTATAATATTTATATTATTGTCATATAGAATTAATTATCGATTATCATCTTCTATTATTTATGCCATAGCTTGTAACAGATTTTTTTTGTATAACCGTGCGAAACACAAAATTTCCAGATTTTGTGGGTGTGTGTGTGTGTGTGTATGTGTTGTGTGTGTGTGTGTGTGTGTGTGTGTGTGTGTGTGTGTGTGTGTGTGTGTGTGTGTGTGTGTGTGTGTGTGTGTGTGTGTGTGTGTGTGTGTGTGTGTGTGTGTGTGTGTGTCAGTACGTACGTACGTTACTACGTTACTTAGTTTACGTTTAGTTAGTTAGTTAGTTAGGTTAGGTTAGTAAGGTTAGTTAGGTTAGGT
>NW_012130083.1:4531596-4534330 GCF_000143395.1 Atta cephalotes
AATATAAACTAATAGTTTTATTCTAGTCATCTATGAATACATCAAAGACCCACTATATGTATACACATAATACTATATAATAGTCACAATAAAATTAACGTTTACTACACACACACACACACACACACACACACACACACACATTTATACATTACGTACATTTAATAGAAATAAAATCTTGTCCTCTGTGTAAAAGTTTGATATATTTTTTAGATTCAAAATATAAATAAATAATAATTTTTTATTATAACAAATTAATTATTTAATCATAATTCTATATATATAAGCGTTATTTCACATTTGTATAATGTACATTTCTATAATATGTAATTCAATTGATTAATCAATTTCGTGTTATTTGTACAATACATTTTGATACAAAACTATAAAATGTATAACTCAAAAGTATAATTAAATTAATGATTTGTTGAATCAGCAAAATTCTTATTTATACATACTTTCGTCATTGATACGAATGAAATACAATAAATGATAAAAATATGCTTCATATATTGTATCATAAATTACTTAACTTAATGCACGATTTGTTATAAATATGCTAATTGAATTAAAAATTTTCATTTAGCGATTATAAAACAGATAAGTTTATATTTACTAAATTATATGTATACATATAGTATTTATATATTTATATATTCTATATAAAATATAAATATAATTTATATCATACATATCTCTTGTAGAGTCAAATTTTTTAATATAGTAAATTATAATTAAGTAATTTAAAATTAAATAAGATTTTCCTTGAAAATTTATTTTTCCTTGGAGATTGTTCTTATATTAGTTAATGATTCACGTAGTGAATTCGTTAAAAAAAATCTGTACTTCATAAATAATTTACAAAGCTATCTATACAGACGATTTCTTACATTTATTTTAATCAATCACCTAAAATATTTTTGTCAGATTAATAAAATATTTATATTGATTGACATTAATAAAAACATACGATATTAATAATATAAAATTAATACAAATATAATATAATAAATATAAATAAAAAGATATAATATTAAAAATAATATATTACCTATGTATGTACGAATGTGGACAAAATTATATACTGTGACGGTCACTCAAACATTTATGTTCAGCTTTCGATCTAGCAATTTGATATTCTGGCGGATTTAATATATATCCATAAACTACCTCTGAGTTAATCTAATTAATAGACATCATTTAATTCAACTAAAAACAGTTAAGCTAACAATTTCAGAAATTAATTTAGAAATTATGATAAGAAAATTCATTCGAAATTTTAAGATAAATAAAATATGCATTTATATATTTGCCTTTGATATCTATATATATTTAATTTATTTATATCGCAAAATGTAGTTAATAGTTGCTTTCCATTTTTATACAAGCGATACTAATCGAGTCTAAAATTATTTTATACTCAGATAATGATATGTTTATTTTGGTGATAAAGTTATCATACACAATACATCAGGTATATAATTTCATTTTTAATATAAATTAACAAGACTCAGTGAAGCACACAGTCTCAAATTTGTAGGTAAAAATTTAGTTGAATCTCACTTGGATGAAAAAGAATTTTGTTTAACTGAGTTATGACAATATACGGGAATTATTTGAATTTTGGTGAAAAGTAACTCATCATATAAGAATCTCGGCTGTGTACATGAATGAGGAATTATTAAAAAACTATGTATATTTAAAATATCTCATAATATTATCATGAACTTCTGCTATTATCATTGAATATCGACAGATATCTTTTAGGCATTTTTTTATTACTTTTGAACTAGTTACTCAAATTGTTATCTTCAACAATTAAATGCATTTTTTTATGATTCGATCTTGAGATCAAATGTTGATATATGTTGATGAAAATTTGAAGTGTATTTATTCCATGAGATAATAGAACATTTGAAATGTATTTTAATTTCTTGTCTTTTTTCAGAATAATTGTTTTGCTATTAGAAATGGTCTAATATACTATTGTATCAATTGTATTTTATCAATGTATTGTTTTATATATATATATATATATATATATAAAATATATTTCAGATCAGTCTTTTAGATCAGTTTCATTTTCTTCATTATTTCTAGCTTATTTTTTGCGAACCTACAATTCTTTTTTTATCTAATATATTTTACTTACTATAAATCTTCGTAATTTCCATTCGCTTTCTGATGATGATGATGATGTATAATCATTTGATTGTATAATCGTTGATCTGTATTTAGAATATGTAGGTTCGATTCTTCGTAATTCCAATTCGCTTCCTGATAATAATGATGTATGATCCCTTGTTTGTGTAATCGTTGATCTGTACTCAGGATGTGTGAGTTGGATGCGAGATGGAGATTCTATTAAATTTTGGCTAGATGGAGATTCTATTAAATTTTGGCTAGATGGAGATTCTATTAAATTTTGGCTAGATGAATGGACAAAGGAAGAATCAGGTTCTGGATTTTCGTTAGATGAGATTATACGAGTTAAATATGAATACATGAAAGAAGTGAATTCATAAAAAGTACGGATCAGAATTAAACAACAAATTAATGACCTAAAAGTAGAATATTAAATACAGATAAAATTTAGTTAGATATAGAAAGGATGTACGATAATATGAACTATGTAGATAATAATATACGTATATGTGTGTGTGTGTGTGTGTGTGTGTGTGTGTGTGTGTGTGTGTGTGTGTGTGTGTGTGTGTGTGTGTGTGTGTGTGTGTGT
>NW_012130083.1:4534350-4536147 GCF_000143395.1 Atta cephalotes
ATTAATAAAGACATTTATATTTCAATTATAAATCCATTTATAATTGTGTTTTCTAATAGAGATTGACAAAAACTGAATTAAAATTTATGTATAATTATTACAGTATTAATAATTGTCTTACTTTCTTAATCTAAAAATGCAATATAACATTGATAAAATCGCTGCTGCCACTCCTAGGATTATTAATTCGGACATTAGGCCTACTTGATTAGGCCTACTCTCTGTATCAACTCCAGGAATGTCAAACTTGTAATTTGTGTGATACCTCATACTTGTATTTTCTGTTAAATAAATGTATACATCATTTTCATATTGTAGCATCTTGAAAAATAACTACAGTTAATAATTACTTATCTATTGCTAATACATTAATTCTGATAATAGTAGAAATCCATTGTTAACAAAATTTATGTGAAAAATAAATGTTTTTATTCAATTAATTATAGCTTCTTAAAAGCTGAATCTATCATGTGTTCATCATCAGTAAACTAAATTTGTTAAATTATTCAATAAAATTAAATGTAAAAAAAATTGTATAATATACACTTATATGATTGGTTTGTATAGATAAATTAAAATAAATACATAGAAGAATTATTCTCTTTCTATCTTTGTTTATTTTGTATTATATAGTTTTTAGCTTTTATTAACATTTTATAATTATGTTAGTTATAAATAACAAAATTATTATAAAATGTCAAATTCATATGTTAAAAACAAAAATGTGTTAAAAACAAAAATGAATATATAATATATAATATCAAAATTTTATAATAATAAATAATAAATAATAATAATAATAAAAAATTTTATAATAATTTTGATACCATAATTTTTGGAATTTTAATAATTTACGACATAATCATGCAATCTTATACAAAAAAATTCTCTTATTATGGTATTATACATATATACAGGGTAGTGCTAAGTTAAAAAGATAAAAGTTAAGTTAAAAAGTTAATTAATTTTAATTTAATTTAATTACAATTTAGATTCTTAACTTTTTAACTTTATTTAGTTACAATTTATCCGTAACTATTAATTTTTTATTTAATTTTTTTGAAGTTAAGTCTCAGACATAATACGTGATAATAGCAATAGCTTAAAATAAGGTGAAAATTGCAAAAGTGAATAAATTTACTAGATGTTGATCAATGAAATTATAAATATTTTAGTGAATTTGCTTACTTTTGTCATTTTCTCTCATTTCAAATTACACCGACTCCCACATTTCAATCTGTCAGAAACCCTATATTTTGATATTTACCATGTATTTTCTAATTTCTGATAGATTGAAATCTATTATTCCTTATTATTAAAACATAACACATCAATACTTCGGCTCACGTGAGTTCACGAGACCGGCTATTCGGAGGACTCATTTTCGATAACTTGCGAGAAAAAACATCCGATAAAAATTTCGAAATGACTGTATTACTTAAATTTAATAAGTATATATGAACAAAATATTCAAACAGTATATATAACAGTCTATGTAAACAGTATAAACAAAACATGTAAATAGAATATAAAGTATTTTTTAAATGGAGTATATGTTTGTTATTTCCGTTATTTGTAAGATTAAAACCCTGGAAAAAAACCATGAAATAAAAAATATAAAAAAAAAACAAATTTAACTTTAACTTTTCAATTACTTTTTTTTATTAACTTAACTTTTAATTCAATTAATTTCATTATAAATTAACTTGTATCTTAACTAAATTAAATTTTCAAGGTTGTTAACTTTAATTTAACTTAGTTAAAAAAAAGTTAACTTACCCAACTCTGTGTATATAT
>NW_012130083.1:4539147-4544375 GCF_000143395.1 Atta cephalotes
TTACTACTACTACTACTACTCTCACACACACACACACACACACACACACACACACACACACACACACACACACACACACACACACACACACGTACAAGTGTCAATTAACGGCACTATTCACCATTTGCGCATGCGCGTTGCACATCATGACAATCGAGTGTTTATCACGTTTACTCACTGCTGAGAATTTTTGATCATTTCATCAGTGTCTTTCGAACGAAACAAACGAATCAATCAAACGAATCAAGCAAAAGATAAGTGAAAGAATAAATTTGACAAGGGGAATTTTACAGGACATCAAAAACAGGTATGTTGATTCTATAATGAGTTGAATAATCCTAATCGGTAGTCCTAAGTCTTATTGATGAAGTTGACCAATAGCCAACTTGTACGACAAAGGCTGATTGGTCAATTTCACCGATTAAAACTAAAACTTCCGATTATAGAATCAGCATAAATCATCCTCGATATAGATTGCCTTGGCTTTGAATTTGATTCGGACATTTTTCAAATATATAGTCGTATATAGTCGTAACAAATTTTTCAAGCTTGTTAATTGGCTATGGAATAGAGAGATCCGAGGACCTCTCTGTTCTGTACACATTAATTGTCATATGACAAAAATACACAAATGAAATAGTTAAAAAGAGAAACACATCAAGTCAAGAAAAAGTTAAAAAGTTTTGATATCATGAAAGTAAAAATGATTTTTTATTATAAAATTTAACCACTTAACGTTAAAGCCTATTCTACAATGTACTCTTTATTTCCTGTTTCTTGCTTTTTATCTTTTGCTTTTTTTTTCGTTATCTTTTGCAACCGTTTTATTGACAATTATATTTCTTGCTACGTATTTCTTGTTTATTTCGAAGTTCATTAACTTTTATCTCGGGCAACATAAAACTAGATAAGAAATAAAAAGACAAGATGTAAAAAATAATAAAAAGCAAGAAACAGGAAACGGAGCACATTGTAGAATACGGCTTAATCGAAATAAAATCATTTTGAGTTTTTATTGATTTTTAATTTCGTGTAATTTTTTGGGTGGATATGAGTATAATTCTACGAATTGAATAGTTAATATTTATTTATTCTTGTTGTCAATTTGTTTTATTTCAGTAAATAATAAAACATTAATGTACGGTATAAACTATAAACAATGGAAAAAAATGACGTTTGAATTGCAGTCAATTGAAGATTATTAAAATTCACGAATTGAAACTCGGAGTATCGAGCTTAGAATTGGACTAATCAAATAATTTTAATTTTAATCCATCTCGTTCTAATTGATTGAATTTTAATTTTTAATTCGCAATCCTTTAATGCATGCTTGACTTTAATATAGGTAATTCATAAGCTGCTTACTCATGCGTATGATGTTTTTTATCCTTCATCTTTTATTATCCTTCTGTAATATTCAGTGAATAACAAGAATAAAATTATGCATATCATTACATCATGCAGATCATACATGAAACGGAACGTTCTCTGTCATATATTCTGAATCTGAATCTAAAAACACTTGCAAGACATCCAATAGACATTTTACAAGATATCTTGACTATTCACCTCGAATACCTTTTAAACTGTTAATGTATAATTTCGAGATTTAGCGCCCACTTTATCATGAACATCACTGCGCTGTTTGTGCAACTCCGACCGCGATGCGATAATGTAATCAGTTAATGCTGTAATCAGTTATACTCGTCAGATAGCAGATGCGTATTATATAAACGATTTATTTTTATTTGCAGAGTTAAATATAAGGTGTACCGGTTAAATGGATTGTTTACTGTTTGGCGTAATCCTCAGTTGTTTGGTGATGCTAATCGTCCTAACGAGAAGATATTTCTCGTCTCGTAGGAAGTTATTGAAATTGCCAGAGACTTGGTGGACGCCCGGTACTGAGAACTCTGTCAACAATGACATCAGACCATACAAAGTTACTTTTTCTGAAGAGGTATTCATTAGGGTTGACAAAGTTATTTTATAAATCAAAGTAACTTCGTTACTGTTATCACTGTTATATTTTTTATTGTCGAATCGATATGATTAAAAAAACATTTCTATATATTGCTTGTTTTAAATTAGCGTTGAGACACTATCATGTAAAGAGCAATGAAATAGTTTAAAATTAAACAGTTAATTATTACAGATAATAGACAATGGCACGTAACAATAGTATATTAGTATACTAAAGAAGAACAATAAATCATAATTATAATATCAAAATGACTCTAACGTGATAATTAAAAATCATTTTTTAATTATCATTTTAATGTCATTTTGATGTTATCGTGATTTACTGTTCTTCTTGGATAAAAACTAATTCTAAATAATTACTGAGCACTTACTTGATATTAATTCGAATGACTGAGTACTCACTTAATCAAGACTTAGTCGAAATGACGATTTTGACTTGATTTATTATGAATCGGTATGATTGAAAAAATCTTATAACGAGTCAATTAGAATAGTACAAGCTAGTAAATGAAATATTCGTTGTACAATAGAAAATATTGTTTGCAGATGGTAAAAGATTTGAAGTACCGATTGAAGCATACCAGACCTTTGATACCGCCATTGAAAGATGTTGCCTGGAATTATGGCACTAATACCGACGCCTTGCGCAAACTTTTAGACTATTGGGAGAATGAATATAATTTCGACGAACGCGAGAAGTACATAAATCAGTATTCGCATTTTAAAACGAATATTCAAGGTACGAGAATATGATCAACAACAGAAAAGTATATACAGCGAGTATTCTTTCGTATATTGAAATTTTTGTAATCTGACGTCAGAGAATCAATCATGTAATTTTTTTCCCAGAGTGGAAATGTAAAATTGAAAATTTTTTGTATGGGTATATTATATGTACATACACACATAAAAATTGTCAGTTTTTGCTTTAAAGAAAAATTATATGATTGATACTCAGGTAGTAAATATTTTAAGCTTTGCAGACTATTATGAAGATGTTTATGTAATAATAAGAATTTTAGAATCCTTAATATTATATAAGGATTTTATTTATAATACGATTTATATAATTCTATTTATATTAATATAAATTCTATAATTAAAATTTAATATTAAATATAATAATATAAATTCTATAATTTTACTTATAAAATTTTTTAAGTTATAATTATATATTCTGTTGTAATTTTATGTGTTTTATTTTATTTCAATATTATATATTTTATACAAAATTTTATATATCGATTTAAGTAAAATAAAATCAAAACGAAATCTGGTACTTTAATGAATAAATATTCGAATTACTTTCTGAGAATTCAATTTTACATATTTATAGAAATCTATAAGATGATTTCAGTATCAAAATTGATTACATACACTTTTATGTTATTATTTTTCAATGTTACATTGAGTTATAGATTAATATGCATATATTTTGTATTTAACACAGGATTAGACATTCACTTTATCCATGCGAAACCAAATAATACAGAAGGAAAACGTGTTTTGCCATTGCTAATTGTGCACGGATGGCCCGGCTCCATAATGGAATTTTATAAAATCATTCCATTACTGACCTCACCGAAGCCCGAGCACGATTTTGTATTTGAAGTGATAGCGCCTTCGCTACCTGGATTTGGTTTCTCCAGCGCAGCTACAATACCTGAACTTTCGACCATTCAAATGAGTGTGGTTCTTAAGAATCTCATGTTGAGACTCGGACATGATAAGTATTATGTTCAAGGTGGCGATTGGGGTTCCTTCGTTATCCACACTATGTCATGTTTATATCCGCAACAGTAAGTTTATTGCCTAAAATTATCAATTAAATCTGATATGATGTCTAACTTTAAAGATGTACTTAATGATGATTTGCAATTAGGTTTAATAATGTAGTTATCAAACTACAGTTGTACTGACGTAAAATGTTGTATAAATGCTAATAATGTTGTATAAATGCTAATTTTTGTAACGTAGACCTTCATGGACATCCTAAAAATATTCAAAGGATGTTTTAAGAACGTTTAGAGGATGTCTTATTGTCTGAAATTTCTAGAAATTCTAGGATGTCCATTATGATAAAGTATACTGTGTATGTTAAATCTGGTTTTATAACGACTGGCATTATAAAATAAATCGAATTGAACTAGCATTATATTCATTTTACATCAGTAGTTATATAATAATTAATGTTATTAAATTTGATTAAATAGACATATATATATATATATATATGTATATATATATGTTGTGCAAATTGCAGCGTTTTGGGTTTGCATTCCAATTTGTGCTTAGTGCTCAATAAATGGACCATACTGAAAAAAGCATTGACTCTTTTGAAAAAATCGTTTTTGTCTTGGGAAAAAACTAAAAAAAAACTGGTTTTTCAATTCTTGGAGAATTTGGATATTTTTATATTCAAGCTACGAAGCCGGATACAGTTGGTACGCGACATATTTATATCATACAATTACGCAAAAAAACCGTACATTTATATTCTATTACTTGAATGTATAAGAAGATTTTGCGCATATTTAACGAATGAAAATCTAGTATCTTTCAAAGCGTTGTGTGTTTTAGGGGTCGGTCTAAACGATTCGCCTGCAGGTTTGGCGGCGTACATCATTGAAAAATTTTCAACCGGTACAAATCCGTCTTACAAATATAGAACAGATGGTGGATTTCTAGAGAAATATACATACGACGAGTTAATTGATAATCTGATGATCTATTGGATATCAAATAGCATTACTACAGCCATGAGAATATACGCGGAACACTATACCAAGTCGAATAGATCCTTGGAGAGGATCTTGAAATCGTATGTAATTGTTATTGCAAGTTGTTATTATTGCAATGTATAAATGTTAAATATTAAGTGTCTTTTTTTTTATAGTACACCGATAAAGGTTCCTAGCGCTTGTGTACAATTCCCTTATGAAATCATGACTCAAAGTCCAAACGACCTGAGAACACGATTCATAAATCTTTTACGAGTTACCAAAATGCCTCGAGGAGGTCATTTCGCGGCATTTGAAGAGCCGGAGTTACTCGCAAATGATATATGGATTTCCATTGATAAGATGGAAGAGTGGAACAAAAAGCACAGGGAAACAGTAATTTGTCAACAAGAAGAGGATAAACGTAATTTCTAAATGAAAAAAATTGCACAAACATTATTCGAAAGTGAAACAGAAATGACGAAGAAATGATTAATTTTTATAAAGTATCTATATATATTTATA
>NW_012130083.1:4544395-4554544 GCF_000143395.1 Atta cephalotes
TATATATATATATATATATATATATATATATATATATAATATATTATGTAAGATGTTTCAATTTCTTTCTCAAAAAATTGTGTTTAGTTTAATAAAGTTGAACCTTTACAGATAATTTAAAAAGATTTTAATTCTTTCCTAAAATTTATAATTCTCTTCTTTTCTCTCCTTGGGATTTCCAAATATTTCCAATGTTTTCGACTTTCCGATAACGAGAATCGAGTGCCCTGTTTTTTCCTTTCATATTTTTCGCGCGAAAAGTAATATGGTTGGTAACTCTGATCAGTTATAATCCTGCCTGCTGTCACAATGCAAACATGGCGATGATGGTATCCGTTTAAAGAGCAGCGACGCATTTTCATTCTCCTTTTGGCTGCGACGAATCTTTAATTGCTACTGGTGACGACGAGGAACGCAATGGGCAATGCTGATACAAAGCTGAATTTTCGGAAGGCTGTGGTGCAATTAACGTCGAAAACTCAGGTACAGATATTCGCTTGTTTACTTGACGAATAACATATGATCAGTAGCAGATCAACATAAGTATGATTTCTGGACGAAATCTTGGCAATCGCTGAGTCTCTGAGATGAATCCAGAATATTTGTATTTTTTATTTTATATATACATAATGTCAATGTGTTAAGTAAAAAAAAGGATTAACATATGTTGTCATGTAAAACTTGATATTACTGATAAAGATTATTGAAACATGATAATACAAGCTATTTTAAGATTTGTGGAATTGCTACAACAATAACTCCTATAATAAATAAATTGTTGTAAAAATTGTGTATATATAATAATAAAAATTAGATTTTTACTCTCTATATATGTCACTATATTTTGTTTTATCTAGTGATCTTAAATAACAAAGTCTAATCACAAGATGAATAAACTTTTGATTGATTCATCGTTTTTGTCACTTTAGTAAGTTAGAATAAGTCAGAATGAAATAGCATATAAAAAGAGACTCTATATATATATATATATATATATCCTTTCCTTATTCTTTCTCATTGTTTATTATACTTTATTATAGAATCTCTAATTTTATCATATTAAAATTTTTGATTCATAATCAGTTGTTAAATTAGAAGAGCCTGAAATATATGTTATATACTGAACTATATGTATATACTGAACGATGAAGATTAATGAATTTATCAAAATTTAATTTCAAGTTATCGTACCATGTTTCACATAAATTTTATTTTTGCAATAGGTAATCGATGCATCGGACGATATATTCTGGGATCAATTTTGGTCTGAGAATGTGACCAACGTTCAGGACATCTTTACCCTGATTCCGGCTCCAGAGATTCGTGTGTTGAGAGAAGAGGCACCTTCCAATTTAGCTACATTATGCTACAAGGCGGTCGAGAAGTTAGTCAAGGCAGTGGATAGCAGTTGTAGAACTCAACGGGAGCATCAGATTGTTTTGAACTGCTGTCGCTTGCTGACACGCTTGTTACCTTACATATTTGAAGATCCCGATTGGAAAGGCTTCTTTTGGTCCAGTTTACCTGGCAAAGATGATGAAGAGAGCTTACCATTGGCACATTCTTTGTTGAACGCGCTTTGTGTAAGAGATATATTTAAAGTAGATAATGACATATTAAATGTTTTCATAACTTTGTTATTATAATCTAAAATGTATGTGTTTAAATTATTATTATTACTAGTAATAAAATTATATTATTTAATAATAATTAATTAGATGTTTAATATTTTATATACAATATGAGAATATATGTATAGTAATATAGAATGTATGTGTATAGTCTGTAAAGTAATTAATCTTAAATCCATTTCTATTTTAGGATCTATTGTTTTGCCCTGATTTTACCGTAGCTGCAAACAGGAAATCCGGTCCGGTGAGTCTCCGTTAGATATCGGAGTTTTGATAAGAAATGCGGAATGTGTTATACCTCGTAATGTCTTTACAGGACAAAGCCGATGAGTTGCAATCGATAGACAGTTGTGAATATATATGGGAAGCGGGAGTAGGCTTCGCATATTCGCCACCCAGATATCCCATTCTAGATTCCAACCGTACAGAATTGTTGAAGCTCTTGTTGACATGCTTCAGTGAAACCATGTACAATCCACCGATGGATCTATCAATCACGCCGAACAGATGGATTGAACATTTGACTAGCAGTGAAAACAGGTAATTATTTTATAACTGTAATATATGTACATAATGTATATATTTTACTTATATTATTTGTACCTTTGTACAAATTTTTCATGGAAACAAATTTTTCAGTACATATTTTATATGTATAATATATTTAAATAGTACACTAAAATCCAATAATTACAAAGGATATTTATATGTCATCATATTTTTTATTTAATTTGTAATTACATACGATTGTTCACAGACATGCTTTACCTATGTTCACATCGCTTTTAAACACGGTATGCGCATATGATCCTGTTGGATATGGAGTGCCATACAATCATTTGTTGTTCACTGATTCCTTAGAGCCGCTAGTCGATGTAGCGTTGCAAATCTTGATTGTAACTTTAGATCATGACACTACTGGTGGAATACCGATGGAAGAGGGAGCAGTCGGAGACAATTTGTTCATTAATTATTTAAGTCGAATTCACCGCGATGAAGGTAACATTTTTAATATTTAATTCTATATATTTTTGTATAATTAGACTTTTATTTAAAGTTTTGTTAAAGCAATATATGTTTAAAATTAAATAAGGAATAAAATTAAAAATTTTTTTCTTAGATTCTGAAGTTTGATATTTGCATTTAATAAATTTTTGTTTAATTAAATATCAATTTATAGATAAAAAATAAATACATAGAAAGATGAAGAAATAAATATATAGAAATAGATATGTATAAATGTATGTATGTTTTTGTTTCCACAGATTTCCAATTTGTCCTAAAGGGTATCACTAGACTGTTGAATAATCCATTAATGCAAACGTATCTGCCGAACTCGACCAAAAAAGTGCATTTTCATCAAGAGCTGCTAGTCTTCTTCTGGAAGATGTGTGATTACAACAAGAAATTTTTGTATTATGTATTAAAAAGCTCGGACGTTCTTGAGGTTCTCGTGCCGATTCTTTATCACTTAAATGACTCGCGTGCTGACCAATGTAAGTTTTTATTTCTTTGTTTTTTATTTTACTCATTTATATTTATATCATACTGCTTTAATTCAACATTTAATTACATATATGGTAATTGATGATTTCTTCAGGAGAAATATGCAATTTAAAATATCTCGGAATTTGATTGGAGATGTAATATATTAAATGAATTATATTTTTAATTAAGTAGATTATGTATATATTTAGCTTTTCCATATTTTTAGCACGAGTTGGTTTAATGCACATCGGTGTATTTATTTTACTTCTCTTGAGTGGAGAACGCAATTTCGGAGTGAGGTTGAATAAACCCTATACAGCTACAGTGCCTATGGATATTCCTGTTTTTACAGGTGTGATAATTATATTTATCGTTTTTAAGAATCAGAAAACTATTTTAAATATATTAATTTAAAAACGTAATAGTATTGATTGCAGATTTGTATTTTTAATTGTAAAGTCAATTATTAAAATCATTAATTATTAAATTGTCATATTAAAAATGATAATAATTTCATTTCAGGAACGCATGCTGATCTCTTAGTCACTGTATTTCATAAAATCATCACGACTGGCCATCAAAGACTGCAACCGCTATTCGACTGTCTACTAACGATTCTAGTCAATGTGTCGCCGTATCTTAAAACACTGTCTATGGTGGCTAGTACAAAACTGCTACACTTGTTGGAGGCATTTAGTACACCATGGTTCCTTTTCTCAGCACCCACTAATCACCATTTGGTGTTCTTTTTGCTCGAGATCTTTAACAATATTATTCAGGTAATGCGCTCGCAAAAAATGCACAATTAAATGTGCATCTATATAATCACACAATATATAATCTATTTTTCTCAATTATACAAGATGTTTAAAAATGTAAAAAAAAAGTGTAATTTATGTAGCATTAGCGTTCGCAAATTTTGTGTGAAAAAGAATTAATCTTTTTTTTATTAATTTTACAGTTTACTTTTTTATATTTTCTAATAGATTTGTTTTATTAAAAATAATGGAAAGAAAAATATTTTTGCATGTTTTGAAATAGAAATTATTTGAATGTTTAGTTATTAATTTTGCTACATGTATAATTTAGGAATATGGGTCAGTTTTTATACTATTATTATATTATAAATAAATAATATAAATTTAGACTTATTATTTACTTTCGACTTTCAGTATCAATTTGATGGAAACAGCAACTTAGTTTATACTATAATACGCAAACGGCAAGTATTCCACGCTCTCGCGAATTTGCCCAGTGATTGCAATACAATCGCGAAATCTCTTAGTAAGAGGCAGCGTCGTCACATGCCTGCAAGTACGTCCAACGAGAACGTCAGCGAGACCGCAATGGAAGGGTCGCATCCCGCGCAACCTGCTGAACCCGGCACTTTGAAGGCATCCTTGTTGGAGACTCCCGGTGAGTCTCCTATATGTAGAATAACAATTAAGTTTATAGATCTAAATTTGAGAATATATAACAATATTATTGGATAGAAATTCAAATTTAAAAATAATATACATTTGTTAAATTAACAGGTATTGAGAACATGACGGAAAAAGAATCTGCGCATCCACTGAGTCCATCAGTCAGTATTGACATTAATAAATTAATTACTAATCGATCGGAGAGAGAGAGCAAGACGGAAGATATCGCGGAAGAATCAATGAACGCGACCAAGAATTCCGTGGTACCGGTAAGGAACAGATATATGAAATTGTTTATTCTTAACTGAAATCTTAATTGAAAAAATTCTATTGACATTCAATAGTACAAAGATCGATATATGAACATCTGATTAATAAATTCAATCAATAATAACAATCGTAATTCATTCGTTATCCAGAAGGGTGGTATTCGTGTGGCTGAGCAAGCGAGTAATAACAATATTAATAACGTTAATCAGTGGGTGCCGTCTAGTGATTGGGTGTATCAGTGGAAGAGCAAGCTTCCTCTGCAAACCATCATGCGATTGCTTCAAGTCCTCGTTCCACAGGTTGAGAAAATCTGCATCGACAAGTGAGCGAGCATTCTTATAAATAACAAGCATAGGTCATTGATTTCAGAATGTTGTCCATCGATGCAAATCTCGCTAGAGAATTTTGTATAAATAACAACATTCATTTTCAGATTTATATGTTCTCTTTTATTGATCTTAATAGGGGGCTGACAGACGAGAGCGAAATCCTGAAGTTTCTGCAACACGGTACCCTTGTCGGGTTACTACCAGTGCCGCATCCTATTCTCATCAGGCGATATCAGGCTAATCCCGGCACGACTGCGTGGTTTCGCACATATATGTGGGGTGTTATATATTTGAGAAATGTCGAACCACCCATATGGTATGATACAGACGTCAAGCTGTTCGAGATCCAGAGGGTTTAGATAATCGCCAAAAGGTTCGTTATCGTTCGCGCTTGAAATACTGTTTTATTGGCAGTGCGCAAGAAGATGAGTCATCGAACTCGTTATTGTGTGTATAATTATTCCTGAACATTAATTAAAATTGAAGGATTCAGTGTGACGCTTTCGTAAGTCGCTCGAGAATAGTTTTTTCCGTTTTAAAATAAATATCAAAATACATCAATAAAATATATCAATTGAAATCAACATGCATAATTAGAGCTTCGAGAGCTTCGAGTTTCTCGAGATTTCTTTGAAATCTTAAAACGTATTAAATCATTAGAATCCTTCATTGAAATTTAATTGATTCCTCGTTTCTTTAGCTTAATTACAAAGATCTGAAATTGATTCTCCTAAATTTAAATGATTTGACAGTTGTCGCCATTCTTTCAAATCAAATTTTAATAATCAAGAAAGAGGCAGGAATCAATTAAATATCGATTAATTTTGACCAATGTTTATGGGAATAGAATGAGACACGACGAACGCATCAAGTCACACGCTTTGTCTCTAATTACTTTTTACATGGCGAGACCCTCCAAAGTACTTTCATCTTGATGTAACATACATGTATTGTACACAAGATTGTAAACGTCGTTTGTTTACAATCGGTATCAGTGATTTATTATTATTATTATTATTATTATTATTATTGTATCCCGAAGACTGTAATCTCATTTGTATTATAGTAATATATATTAGTAAATGGAAAAGATATATATATATAATATATATGTGTATCGTCGATCTTAAGGAAGTCTATTAATTAAACAAATTTAATAGACGACAAGAAGAGCCGACTATAAATAAAAAATTATATTTTAAATTTTACTCATTCATTTTTTCGCATTTTTATATACAATTTTACTGTCATCAATCGTAATTTACATTTTACAGTTTTACGATTGGTATTATTATATTTATCCTCTTAATATAATTATATATCGTATAATTTTTTCAAAAGAATATTCGATAATTGTTTCATTAAGACCGGCGATATCATAGAATAATTATCAGAATTCATCTTTCGCGATATGTAGCTGCGCTTTTCGAAAAGATTTTGTCCGCTTTTGCACCTAAATGTTGTATACTTCGCATATAGCTGTAAACTGAATTAATATATTTGAATGCTTATTTATACTTGTAGCAACCGTTTCGCACTTTCGCGAAAAGTACTGGATCAAGGTCATCGTAACTTTTTCCCTAGGATGAAAACGTGAAAAATGAAAATTGTATGTATATGTGTACATTATTATTATTATACAGTACTTGAAAGCGTATCTTGCTTAATAAATCACGCGATAGATGATGCTCGAGCAGAAAATAAGAAAATAAAAGACAAGAATGCTTAAAAAGTATAAATGCAAGAAGATATAATAGGAAAATGCAGCCATATATGTACATACATATATAAAAATTTTCACTTTTCACATTTCCGTTTTATAAAAAAAGTTACATGCTCGATACGATAAGAATTTCTGGGTCCGCTTTTATTGCACTTACTATAACATCACTTTCTTTTTTCCGTCTTACGAAATTTATTTTTTTTAAGTGTAAATAAGAACGGACTTAATGAACATGCTTTTTACGAACGAAATGACATGCGCAACGCGAATCGATCACGATTTTCTTAAATTGTGACATGATATAAGGAAAACAGACCTTAGGTCCCTGTGCTCTTCTTCGCTGCACTGTCTTAGACTTTCTATAATTCAAAATAAAATAAATGTATACACTCAGGCCTTAAAAAAAGAAGAAACTTAAAAAAATATAGAAGCAAAATTCTGTAATTCCATTTATTTTTCGCTTTTCGTAATATTTTTTTAACAATCGATAATTTATCGTCATATAGAAACAGAAATATGTAAAAATCCAGAATTTTCTTTGACTATACGATAAATTTTTGAAAAGGGGAATTTGAATTTTGCTTTTGTATTTTTGAAATAAAAACGAGATTGTAAGTGCAGTTAGAAATGACGAGTTTTGTACATCACAGTACACTTGCGACTTATAATTACGAAGAACATCCAAACAGGATCTCACACCATGTATTATATATGTAGCTGTTCTTAAATATATAGAGTTATGACATAAACGATTATTTACATTTGTGTATACATTCTTTTTTTCTCTCCCTTTCTCTCGCTCTCATTTCATGGAAAAAGAAATACAAAATCGTGTTATATTTCGCACGAAAACTTGTAGTTTAACATTTCCGTTATTACTCGTAAATTAAAACATACTTCTACGCGTGCTTCTATGTCGCATGAAGCACGCAATGTATATCGATATACGATTGTATATATGATATTCGATAACGAGCGTGTTTGGTGGAACGTTACATCTATTTGATAACAGAAACTCGCCAAACGCGCTACTATTATCACCTTATTTTAAGTAACGATCATGCATACGTTTTGCAAATTTGACACCCAGACTCAAATTTATGAGTTTATTTTCTTTCATATGCCTCTGTTGTGTGTGTGTGTGTGTGTGTGTGTGTGTGTGTGTGTGTGTGTGTATATATAGTACAGACTACTCTATATATATATATATATATATATATATATATATATATGTATATATATATATACATATTTATGTATATATGTATGTATATATGTATGAGTAGATGTGTGTATATGTAACAAGAGTTACCTTTGTATATCGTTCTATAAGATTATGAAGACAATTAAGTAATCGAACATAATTGAGTGAATTCTTGGAATTATACATATCAAAGAATCGCGTCCGAATGTGAGCGGTCGCCTCGCGGAAGTCCTAACTGGAAGAATAAATGAATGGATCGACCAAGTATCCAGCAACGCGCTGCGTTGCAGCTAAACCTAAGTTAAATATATCACATAGCTTCATATAGTAAAGTATAAAAAGATTAGAATATAATACATTTTACTCGACCAAACGGAAATTCATTGGCGGAGCGCGGCTCTCGGTAATGCCCGCTAAAAAATATCGCCGCGTGAATCTTTTCTTTCCCCGATGTGTTGTCGATGTGTCATCATCATTGCGCTCTTATCACAGACGTCAATGTTGCTTAAACCTAGAGAATTGATTTGTGCTGCCTTACGTAGCGGACATAAACATGTCAAAGGAAAAATTCTTAAACAAGTTCTAGATCGATTTTACGTCGCGTTGGCGATTTCATCGCATGACCTTGTCATAAGAGGGTGGCGGCGCTTCGTCCGAAGATGCAAGTGGCGGCTGTGATGGCGGTGGTATCAGGATAGCGATGTGATAAGGTGGTGGAGGCGGCTGCCTCACCGTCGTCGTCGGCACTGTCGCCGTCGCTCTACTGACAATGCTGTCGCCGATGCTGGACGCGTTTGTCAGGGCAACGATATGATCCTCCTGTATACGAGCATTATGTTCTGACCGACTACTATGATGGTAATTTCTTTCATGAGTGTACTTGCAGAAGATCGAATATAAACAAGCGGACAATAGAAATATCAGTAGTCCGCAAAATACGAGTATCTCCAGGCCAGGCCCCTGTTAGCATGAAAAAAAGAATTAATTAGAAAGTATAAAGCAAGAAGACAACAGAAAATTAAAAGGTCGCAAAAAAGTGGCAATTCTTTAGTGATGCAGAATTTTGAGATAAAATCTTGAAATAAGAATTCTTTCTAAGTACAGATACTTACCCGATAACCGAAATAGAATTTAGCAGCCGCTACAAAGACTGTTGCTAAAGCAAAGGTAGACCAAATCCCACAGCGCAGTCGGAAGCCGGCCAACTCAGCCTGCCGTAATTCAAAAACGCTTCCTGTCAATAGGCTTCTATTTCGTTCTGTACCATTCACGCCGGTCGTATTAGACAGAATTAGTTGATTGTTGCTAGCGTCGGTGACATTGCTGCAAACAATGCGTTAAGCCAAAAACGATTTAATACCGCCATAGTGCCATGTATCTTCGTACTAAACTCAAAGCTGCAAATCGAGGGCGAATCATTTATAAGTAATCTTTCTGCTGATAGATATGTATAAGTGAGTCACCCTGTATATAGGAAGAGCATGTTCCTCTCAGAATGTCTCCTTTGTCTTAGTGTAGACCTTTTTGTGTTTTCATTAATTACTTGGGGATGTTGTTCAGCTGAGCGAGTTGGACGGCGCTGAGCGATGACGAACCGTGATGATGGTTCTCGTTGTTATGGATTCGCGCAGACGTCGTCGAACGAGCGAAGCTCCGACAGGAGTTATTGACATTACTAGGTCCGGCTGGAGATGCGTTTCCGGCTGCGAGATTACCTGCAAGGCCCTGGAATTGATGCACAGCACTCACCATTTGCCTATGTTGGCCGCTGCGCCGACATTGACCTGCAAAAATAATTGATAAATAAAATGACAAAAAATAGAATAACGATAAGAAAAATAAAAAAATAGATATTGAAATTTTCCCTCGTATAATGTTGTCAATTCTTTCATTCATTTATCAGATTTACCTTTAATTAATTCTACAGAATTATCTGAAGAAATAATTTCTAAATTTTATTTTGAGTTTCATATAACAAAAATAAAGATATTCTATAAATTTTGAGTATAAAATATTGATAAATTTAATACACACACATATATATATATATATATATATATATATATATATATATACTACA
>NW_012130083.1:4554564-4563329 GCF_000143395.1 Atta cephalotes
CACACATATATATATATATATATATATATATATATATATATATATACCCACAAGCAAATAGAATTGTAATATATAATTTTCATATCCTTTATTTTTTGCTCGTACTTTGCTGGATTCATTATATACTTTGGTACACTTACTGTGTGATTTGGGCATAGGTGTGGCGGGATATCGGCCACCGAACCTGCCCGGCGGTTTGTTGAGCCAGAAGTGCATCAGGAAGTTACTGCAGCGGATTCAGAGATCCATTGTTAACTAATGAAGATAGCATTTTTAATTTTTTGGCTATAAATCATAGCCTGTGTCTCAATAAATATTCAATGGCCTTGTTGTGTATTTTTATGAAAGGCCAAGAAATAAACTGATGCACAAAGAAACGCAGAAATACAGTTTAAAACATATTTTTATTCTAATTAAAATTCATTTCCTTTTTTCTCTTTTTATATTAACAACAAGATTTAAAGACATTTTAAGAAACGCCATAAAAATCTATAAATTCTCTATCAAGCCTCAAAAAACTTTCTATCAAATAAAGACAAATTTTGACAGACTTTCCTTTATCTCTTTTTATGAACAATTTTTATCAGCAAATTCTCAATCAGTTTTTTATCAGAATAATCAATACTTTTATTTTAACTTTTTCTCATACACAATGGGAGCTAAACTTTAGATAGTATCACTACTTACTCTACAATGATTTCTTGTCGATGTAAGAATTATACATGATCCTTCTTGAACATTTCCTTCAACTTGCAACTCTCCTGCTCGTCGGGATCGATCCCAAGTCCCACTGATCATATATTTTGAATAGATACGTTCTATCAGTTTTTGATGTATATTACTCATTGTCTGTTATAAACTTATTGTCAATGATACTGATAAAGTTCATCTTCTATCTTAAAGGTGCATTGTCATGCTGTATGATGTTCTGAAAAGAGCACCATGTATTTATCAGTTAAATAAATAAGATAATTGGCATTTTAATGAATGTTAAAAGTGCACAGTTACACAATAGAAAAGAATAGAATTGAATGACTAAAAAATAGATATTTTAGATGCTCATATTTTATATATTTAAAAATAACCAAATATGTTATGAATATTACAAATATTTATGTAAAAAATTATTATAATAAATAGAAAATAAAATCGAGTTTTTTTCAGTTGTATTTATTCATTTATTTATTCGTGTATTTATTCATTTTTCAAAGTAAACAATTATGCAAAAGTGCAGCCAAGAAAACTGATGAAAACGCTCATTTAATTTATTAAAAATAAAAAAAAAAATAACAAAACGAGAAAAAAAGGGTTACAAGCCAAAAAATTATTCAATTACATAGTTAATGTAAGAAACATAAGTATTGGAATATAAATAAAGAAAAACAATTATATCCTTTAGTTAAGGTTTAATACAATGTGTTAGCAATAAACAAACATTTCAATCGCGATTGGATCATTATCAATATCAAAAACATATAGAATATTATAAACGGTTCTGTTTTTACTGCTTCTGTAACCTCTTTATTCACTTTTGTTCTAACAACATATAGAAAAAATAAAATGTCATCAAGTGCTCTTTCGCTCGTTTTTTTTCACTTTATATATATAACCACACAGTAAATATATAACATAATAGTATAGTGTGAAAAAAAATCAGTTTAAAGGGAGCCAGCTGTTCCAGTAGGGCGAGGGATCCGGAGTAAAGGGAATCCTACAGCAACTGTGTCAGAAAAGTGCAGAAAGTGCAGGAAAAAGGCGCAGAGAATAAACCCTAATTAGTATCGCTCAATTCGTTTCCTTTTCAGTTGTATGGCCTGTTGCATCCAGAACACATTAACGCATCACTCTTTCAGATCTGAGTCCAATTGATTATTGCATTGTTTCTTGCTACACATAAAACGCTTTTCCATGCGAGCATTCATTATGCGTTGATGCGTCCTGTGTGCAACAGGCTTACCTCCTGCCTTTAAGACAGGTCTTAGACAGAGAAATTTATAAATGCAAACTAACAGAGTAAAGAATCAGTAGAACGTGCTGATCCTCTCAAGGAGTCAGCTGAAACTGCTAAGAGGCGTCTGCGACATTCACTTGTCCTCCGTGTCTGTTCACCAACGTGTCGCAGGCGACCTCAACACGTTCATGGATCGAGCCTCGTTTATCTGTCATTGAGCATCGGCGTGACCGGCGTGATGCAATTGACAAGAAATAAGTACCAGGATCCAATATTCTCACGTTATTTCCGCGCTTTTATGTTCTCGTTTCTGTCGAAGTCGCGCTACTCCGGTTATCACTTTTTTTTCCTCACCCTTCTCTTCTATAAACAAACGCACAGTCTTTTCGAGGTGCAATATTTCTCGCCTTGCGCCGTCTCCAGCGAGAAGGAGCAAAAAGATCAATGAAAGTCACAGGCTACGATAGACATGCATTGATAACAAACAATCACAGACATCTATCCTCGCGCGAGTCGTCGTTGTTCGCCATTGCTTCACTAATGACGACGCACGAGGTACGACGTGAAGTTGTGCGCGAGATGCGCTAAATCGACGCCGATTCGAGACGGTAGTAATAATTGGCATGACCAATCAAATCAGCTCTAATCTTATTTGGAAATAGTTCTGTTTTATAAATTTTTTCTAAAGGAACAGGCTGACAATTCATAATCAGTTTTTATTAACGATGTATAAGATTAGATAAATAAATGTTTTTTTTAATTAACTAAATTAAGTTAAAATTAATGGTCTATAAAATTAAAATAGTCAAGTTAAAAATTGAATAAACAAAAACTTAAAGTTTATGAAATTGAAGTTAAGATTATTATGTTAAGATTGAATTAACTCAAGTTAAGTAAAAAGTTAATTTTGAAAAATATTAATTTTATTAAACTAGAATATCTAAAAATGTGTCTTAAAATGTGTCTTTTGTTATTTAGATTACTCTAAATAACAAAACAATGTAGATTAGATAAATTTAATATTTTACTTAGAAATTATATGAAATAACAAAGGCATTTCTTGTACAATAAAAACTGATTTTTAATATTTTTAATTACTATTGTATTTTGATATTTATATTATAAAAGAAAAATAAACAGTTTTAAATTGCCTTGTTAATGTTTGACGCTTAACAAATCACATGTAAAATTGATAAATAGATATCAAGCATAGACATCTGTATATAGATCAAGAGTTAATTTTTATCACGTGACCATTTGACATTAAGATGAGTGTCAGTCGGAGTGTCGTCAGCTTGAAAAGGCACCTTTATGTATCACGTCGATGGTGATGTCACATGAGAGTGTATAATTTTCAAGAATCTATTAATTAATCACAGCCTATACTAGAAAATTAAATTTTTGATAAATAAATAAACTACGATTTTGTGACTTGAAAATTAGCTATCTAAAAGAAGAAGAAATCGCTCATGTAAATATAACTTACACACTGCGATGTAATGTTCATGAAACAATATAAGAAAAAATAAAACAATAAAAGGAAGCATAATTTCAGAGAACTATTCAACGTGCATATAAAACTTCTCAAAATCACTTTGATGTCTTAAACACGAAATGTTATTTACGATCAAGAGGTACTCGATTCGCGCGAGTGCGCGTTATTTACGGCAATGTTTCTCAAGCACTATCTGCATTTCGAATGATCCGCAAGAATTTACTTTACAATCCAATGAAAATCGTACATCGATACGTCGTGAAGCTGAAAAGTCTTTGAAGATCGCTTTTCTAGGCGCGCCAAATGTCGGAAAAAGCACACTCGTTAATCAACTTATTAAACGATCGGTAATTATTTTCTATTTTTTATATAAATGTAAATAATTAAAGTATATTATTTATATCTCTTGCTTGCACTTTAAAAACAAAGAACATTTTGCAAAAATTTATTACAGTAATTTATATTTTTTCTATTATATATATATATATATTTCTTTTTATATTATGTTGTTAGATATGCCCCGTATCCTGCAAAGTACACACCACACAAACCAAAGCACATGCAATTTATTGTGAAGGTGATATTCAGCTTATATTTATGGATACGCCTGGTATGGTTTCTCTGACTGAATGTAAAAAGTTCAAGTTAGCCGACAGCTTCAGAAAAGATCAGAAAACCTCCTTGAATGTGGCAGATATTATAGGAATTGTGCAGGATGCAGAAAATATATATACTAGACATAAAATTGATACAAATATATTAGAACTTTTGACAGAAGATACAAGAAAGAAGATTCCTATAATTCTGGTCATTAACAAAGTAGACAGAATAAAGAAGAAGGAGGTATTGTTAGATTTTGTATACACTTTGACCAAAAGCAAGAAGTCTCCGGATTTCTATGATGTATTTATGATATCTGCTTTGACTGGGGACGGTGTTGACGACTTGAGGGTAAATTTGCAATTACTGTAAAGAATTAGACACAAGTGATAATAAATTATAATTTATAACATAATTTTTAGAAATTATAATTTCCATATTTGAAATATAACATCTAGTCTATTACTTTTTTTTTATGTTTTGCAGACTTATTTGTTAGATTCAGCTAAGCCACGAGCCTGGGAGTATGAAGGACATGTTTACAGTGATAATACATGTCAGGATATAATATGGCAGACAGTAAGAGCAAAGCTGCTAGACATTCTACCGAATGAGGTTCCTTATCGTTTACTGGTGAAGTTAGAGCACTTTGATCCAGCACCCGATGACAGTGTCAATGCACTGGTATCCATTACGTGCCCCAACAAGCGCATCGCTCGTCTATTAACGCGCGGTAGAAATAATAGAATAGGTCAAGTCGCTGTTATGGCAGAACAGGAACTGCGGCACGCTTTTCGAACATTGGTGAGATTAAAGCTAGCTGTGGAATCTTGAATATAATTTGACTTATATTTGTTATTTGTTAAATAAAGTTAAGTATTTATAAATAAGATATTTTTGTTTTCAATACAACCAAAACGTTTAAAAATCAATTTCTAATTTAAGAATATGATTCTTGCATTTGTAAGACTCGGTCCCACAAGATTAATTTCAGTTTAGGTTCAATTTATTCTTTTTTTTTTTTAATTTAAATATTTTCTACAAAGAATTTTTCTAAGAATTAACTAACAGCAAGTGAAACCGAAAAAAGTTCTTACATTCGTGCAGGAACTGGATCTCAGTTGTTTAATGATTATTTATAAAGACTTCAGAGTTATAGCAGCAGTCAGTTTATCTTTTTTTTAAATCTTAATTTTATTTGTAAACTAAAACTATAAATAAAGGCAGTCTAAGTTTACATTGTATATACGTAGATGTAAATTATTATATTCTATGTATAAATGCAGTATATAATTTTGAAAGTGGGTGTAGCACGGACAGGAACTAAGTAGTGGAAATATTGATATTGTATGTTGCTATGTAGTTGATATTCACTTTTTCAATTGGCGCTAGTGTGCCGGCATTGATGCTGTCAGACTTTTCTATCTAGTATGAAAGTGAGGTTATGTCATCGTCATGCCATAAAATAAACGCGGGAAATCTGTCAAACGCGTAGAAGCGTAATAATGGCGCAGCGTCGTATAGAGTGAGTAAATATAATAATTATTTAACAATTTGACATAACTTAATCTATAATTATAAATACACGATTCGATTAATTAGGATAATAATTATTTGTACATAGATAAGTGTTTGTCATTTGCTTTATCTTTATAGTTCCTTTTTCATTAAGATATCATCCAAGAAGGAGAATTCAGGCCAGGATAATTCGGAGAGGTATGTTTTACTATTAATAATCTCTTTCTCTATGATAGTCGATTATGCTGAAAATCCTCACTACGCGCTTGAGCTCGCTGGCTCTGCCGATTCGACGGCTAGAGTTCACAGTCGCAGCTCGCAGTCGATTTGTTATTTTTAATTGGCTACATACAACCAACAGCCACAACTTGTCGGACAAACAGAATCAGAATGCGACGGAGAATGGCAAACGGAAAAGAGATAGCAGCAATAGTTCCAGGTAATTAAACTCAATAATTTATATGTTGAAGCATTAATATTTTTAATTAAATTATTAAAAGTTTCTATTTGTATTTATTTGTTTTCTTATAAATCGGTTTTGCAGTTCACCTTCGAATAATGTTAAACGTACAAAGTCAAAGACACTTTCCAAGACACCTTCGCCAAGTGTTAAGCCTCGCAAACTAGGTAATTACTCTGTCAAACTATAAATATTTCAACAATGATATATCTCTGTAATTATCTTTAAGGAACTACCCCAAAAATTAAGCCTAGTAAGCTTTCCCCTAGAGCATCAAAAAAGGCAGAAAAAAAGCAATTGAAAGATATTTCTGGTAAAAAGAAAAAGAAGGAAGAGGCTGAAAATAACGCTGAGAAGAATAATCATATAGAAAACAGTATAGCTGAAGAGAAAAACAAAAAAGAAGAATCTACGTTTTCAACGAAGAAATCAAAGTTCAATGAGATAGAAAAAGTAAAGAAATCTGTGAAAAAGAAATGGTCCAAGATAGTGCAACTAGTAGATTCTAGTGATGATGAGACTCACCTATCTGTAAGTTCAAATTCTTTTAAAATTGTTTTTCTTAAGACTTATTTAAGTTTCAGTTTCAGTTTTGTTTTTGGCCGAAATTGAATCAAAATTAAATATTTATTTTTGGCTGGAGATCAAAATGTGATTTCGATCAATTCGATCTATAAATTTCTAAGTATTCTATAAACTTTTCTTATATGTATAAATGGTGATTATAGTTACCTGAAAGTCCAAAAAAATCAGAGACTGATAACGAGGAGAAGAAGACTGAAAGTGTAGACAAGTCCAGCAATATAAATAAAAATGTTTCTGATAACGCTTCTGATAATGACGCAAACGAAAGTGCTTCGAACAATGAAGAGAAAAATCTAAGTCCGAAGAAAAAGTCTACACCTGAGAAGTCGCAGACTCCCTCTAAGAATGAAAGTTCAAAAAAAGAGTCTACACCTGAGAAATCACAGACTCCCTCTAAGGATGAAAAAAATCTGAAGAAAGAGCCTACACCCGAAAAAAAGGCTAAGAAAGTGCCCAACTTTTTTAGTAAGTATTCAACAATTTAAGAGTACTTTGAAAAAGTTGCGTATTGAATTTTAAAATACAGATTTAAATGAATTTAAAGAATAGTATAAACTTTAAATATTTTATTTCGAACAATTATGTATTTGAAATTGTGTTGCAGTATCTAAGCAAAAGAGCGACGTGAAAGATGACAAAGTGAACAATGGAAAAAGTGCCAACCAATCTTACAACCCCAGCGCGTCCATCTATCATCCGATAGACGATGCGTGTTGGAAACGAGGAGACAAGTGAGTTGAAATATAATTTTGTATTTTTAGGTTTTAATTTACTATAAGAAACCATGAAAATTTTGTACCAATATTTAAAAACTTCTCCCTTTTGAAATTCGCTTACAGAACTCCATATAGCGCATTCGCGCGCACTTTGGAGATCATCGAAGAAACTAGTGCAAGATTAAAGATAATAGAGATACTATCAAATTACTTCCGGTCTGTCATAGTTCTGAGCCCCAAGGATCTTTTGCCGAGCGTTTATCTGTGCCTTAATCAATTAGCGCCAGCGTATGAAGGTTAATAATGATATTAATTATTCAAAATTCAGAAGAAACCAATTAAGTTTGTCTAAAAATAACTATTTAAATTTTAGGAGTTGAGTTTGGAATCGCTGATACGAATCTGATGAAGGCGATAGCGCAATGTACTGGTAGAACATTGGCGCAAATTAGAACCGATGTCCAGGAGGTTGGCGATTTGGGAATTATAGCGGAAAATAGTAAATCTAATCAGAGAACTATGTTTCAACCGGCGCCATTGACAGTTCCCAATGTATATTCCAGATTGATGGAAATTGCTCAGATGACAGGACATGCGGTAACACATGCAACTGCTCTAATTATGATTTTTTATGATTAACATGAATATGTAAAATTAAAAAAAAATTACAAAGTAACGAGGTTTGAATTATAAAAAATAAAGATTTGAGAAATTTTAAATTTATATCATAAATTACAAATTAATTACAATTAATTTGTATTATTGTAAAAATTTTCTCTTTGATTTAGATTTTAAAAATTTTTAAATTAATTTTGATTTTTAAATAATTAAAGAAGAATTACGAGAAATATAAAGATTGTGTGATATATATTTGGTTTCAGAAAAAGATTAAATAATGAGAAATTGAAAGATTTATATAGGAATAAATAAATCGCAAATTGTATTATATTTATGTAAAATAAAAATTTTTTTTCTACAGTCTCTATCGAAAAAGTTGGATAAAATTCAGACGCTGTTTGTAGCGTGCCGAAATATAGAAGCAAGATATCTAGTTAGATTATTAGCTGGAAAGCTTCGCATTGGATTGGCGGAACAATCTGTTTTACAAGTAAGTTGTTTGCGATATTATACAGTTTTGATCAACATTATTAAATATCTGGATTTTCTTAGGCATTGGCTTTAGCTTGCGCGATGACACCGCCGGAACAAAAGTATCCACCAGAAATTCTAAATGCAAGCAAAAAGATGTCAAGTGATCGTTTCAAAGAGAAATATGATGAAATAGCGCTTATATTGAAAACAACGTATTGGTAAGATTATTTTGAAAATATTATAAATATTACAACAATAAATTAAGTAATTTTTGTCGAAACAAAATGTTTTCCTTAATTAAAAAGAAGGAAATATATATATATATATATATATATATATATATATAAT
>NW_012130083.1:4563753-4604037 GCF_000143395.1 Atta cephalotes
CGTGTCGTCGTCGTCAGTACTTATATATATATATATATATATATATATATATATAATTAAACAAAATGTATATAAAATGTAAATACTTAATTATATTTAAAATAATTGTATCTCATAATTTTATTAAAATAAATATTTTATTAGAAATTTTATTAGAAATTTTATTTCTTAATTTAAAAATAAGATTAATATTCAATTAAGTTTCTCTTTCTTTTCGCTAATCTTATATCTTTTTTGCAGTGAATGTCCGAATTATAATCTTATAATTCCTGTTTTGCTGGAAGATGGAATTAATACCTTGCCGAACAAATGCAAACTTACTCCTGGAATACCCTTGAAACCTATGTTAGCACATCCTACTAAAGGTGTTCAAGAAGTTCTAATGCGATTTGAGGGTTTGAAATTTACTTGTGAATGGAAATATGATGGGGAAAGAGCTCAGGTTCTTATTCACACATGTAACTTTGAAAATTTTATAGTATGATAGAAAATATTTTATTGCACATAGAACTTGAAAATTCACTGAGAACTTAGTAATTTAGATTCAAGTCGTTTAAAAAATTACAATTCGGCAGATACATGTTGTGGACGATGATCAAATAAAAATATACAGTAGAAATCAGGAGGACAATACTACCAAATATCCAGATATCATTAAGCGATTCAAGAATAGTCGCGGTGATGAGGTGAAGAATTGTATATTGGATTGCGAGGCGGTCGCTTGGGATAGCGAGAAGAAACAAATCTTACCGTTCCAAATACTCAGTACAAGAAAGCGAAAGGTAGTAATTACAGATGTTATTATTTATAATTTTAATTATTTTGATTGATTTAATTATTTTGATTATTACACATAATTTTATTGTCACTAAATGACTGTAATTGTTATTAAGATTATAGTGATGACAATTTCTACAGTAATGTTCTATTTTTGTTCTTAGGATGCTAATGAGGAGGATATTAAAGTACAAGTATGTGTGTTTATGTTTGATCTGTTATATCTAAATGATGAGCCATTGGTGAAGGAACCGTTCATGAAACGTCGTGAGTTGTTGAAACAGCATTTCAAGGAAGTGGAAGGTGAATGGAAATTCGCTAATAATTTAGATGCCTCGACGATGGAAGAGGTGGAAGTTTTTTTGGACGAATCTGTGAAGGGAAATTGCGAAGGTTTAATGGTAAAGACGTTGGAAAAGGAGGCGACCTATGAAATCGCGAAGCGATCGAGAAACTGGCTGAAGCTGAAAAAGGACTATTTAGATGGTGTCGGTGATACGCTCGATGTAGTTGTAATCGGTGGTTATATCGGCAAAGGAAAGAGGACCGGCACTTATGGTGGTTTCCTCTTAGCTTGTTATGATCTGGAAAATGAAGAGTATCAGAGCATTTGTAAGGTATGTCTTTGAAATATTTCTTTGACTTTGTGAAAGTAAACAGAGATGTATAATTATTGGAAATTTGGTCTATATATAGATATTTCTATGTATAATATTTTTATTAAGATATTTTTTTTAAATATATAAAGCATTTGGTGATTTTTATAATTAAGCTTCTACTATCATATATTTTCTACTATCATTATATATAAGTTTCTATCATTATATTTTTCTTTTGCTTGATACTATTACTATTGATATACATATTATTTCTTCGTAAACAGATCGGTACGGGATTCAAGGAAGATGATCTCGAAAATCATACCAAATTCTTCAAAGATCACATTGTATCACAGGCCAAATCGTATTATCGCTTCGATAGCAGCCATGAGCCGGATCATTGGTTTGAGCCAGTTCAAGTTTGGGAGATCAAATGTGCCGATCTCTCCCTCTCACCTGTACACAGAGCGGCTATCGGAATAGTAAGTTTCCTAGGTTTTCAAAGACGAGTAAATTACGAATATTCATAAAAATATAATAAAAATATAATTCACCGTAATTACGCTAAAACAAATTCATATTGCATGACAATAATTTATTTCGTTTTCGGAAATCTTTTATTTGCATCGAATAGTTTGCATTATGCGTACATTACATACATGGAATATGCTGTATGTTTTTTCTATCGGTTAATTAAATAGAGATAATAGAGAACATGTTCCTGCAATTAATTTTTTTGAAATTTTTAATTCAATAAATATTTTTTTAATTCAAAGAAACGGATTTTATATGTATATTTTATCTTTGTTTTGTTCAGGTTGATCCGGAAAAGGGAATATCTTTAAGGTTTCCGCGATTTATCAGGATCCGCGAGGATAAGACCTGCGAGCAGGCCACTTCCGCTCAAGACGTGGCAAATATGTACAATAATCAAGAACAGATAAAAAATAAAACTCCAGTATCGAAAGCCACGGAGGAAGATTTCTATTAATTTTTTTTATTTCGCGATGCACAAATTAATCCAGTATGTCTTATATTTTATGTAATCGTTAATTTTGTAAGGAATATTGTGTAATAAAATAAATATATATCTGATATAGCATATAAACTATGTAATTTCTCTTTACAATTTAAAGTATTATATATTAACAACAATTTATGTATCAGTAATTTTGAGAATTTGATTATAATAAAGATTTTCAAAGAGTTTAATTTCAATTTCTTTATCGTAAATTTAATAATATGTGATTTCTGATTTTTATTTCATTTACATTCACAACGTACATGACTTTTTGATGGAGATTTAAATGTTTAGAAGAAATTAAAAGAACAATGAAATGGATATCATGGTAATACTTACCTGATTAATAATAATCATACTAATAATTTACTGTTACACATATCGTGAATGAAATGATTCACCTTATGCGTTATATCTTTATCTAGGACGCTCTTATCCACTTATCTTATATTTGCTAGTGATAAACCGTCGGAACGTTAGGTGATGATATTCTGGTACCTGTCGACGTTCTAGATTGACTAATTACATTCTTGTCGCGTCACACCGAAATAGTCGTCTTCTTTACGTGAATTCGCGACGGAGGATATCTTCCGCAGGACGTAAGGAGATGGTCGCCAAGAGTTCCGGACCGACTCTCGAGAAGCGGATCGGCTGCATTAAGTTCACGATTTTCTGTTTAAACGCAATAATATGGGTGGGTGTGCGTGGTTTTATCGCGATAATTACATTGACTTGTGAAATTATATCGTGATAATGAAATAATATTACGATTTATTTTAGGTATTAATTGAAAAAAATGTACGAATGAAAAAGAGTGAATGAAAGCAGTTTGTATTAGATAATAATTGTGAATCGAAAAAAGGAAGCAAGACTTTTGTAATAATAATGGATGTAACAGTTTTCTAAATTGAGAATTTGTTTCATAAAACATCCATGAATCCCTTTCTATTCGTACTCGATAGAAGGATCGAATGTTTTCCTTTAATGAAAATTTGTCTTCGTAATAAATTACATTCTTTTAGATATATGTATAAAACACAGATTAATATATTAAATAATTTTGTTATCTTTTGAAACTATCTAATTTTATTTCTCAATGATGAAAAATTCTTTAAAGGATAGATTATATTTAATTTTGTTACAAGAAGAAATTAAAGTCAAATTAAAAAATTGGAGAAAAAATAATGCTTCACGATTATAAATTATTGTTTTCATATATTATAAATAAATTTGACATATAAATTTTTTATTGATAATTTTAAATAACAATAGAATTCATGAAGATTGAATGAGCAGTTTATAAAATTAAATATCCAAGCGATTTATAAAACTTTAATTCATATTATTTTTTAAGAGAAGAACAATCTTTATTTAAGCATCATTTGTTTCATTAATAAATTTTACAATCAATTTAATAGTCTTTAAAAAATATAATTTTATTCCGCTGTTATGATTAATATAAGAAGTTTGAGAGATTTTTCGTTGAAAGAATTATTGTTGCTACACCCTTATTTATCGTACAATTAACAAAGTTCTTGTCATTTGGCGAAAGATCGTGGGATGCGCAATGTTCGGACTGTCAATTTGGATGCGGTTCGAGCCGATGTTCGAGGAGTGGGTGGAGTTTTTGAACATGTACGAGTTCTATATCGGAATTTACTTGCTAATCGCTACCTCGGTGCTTGTCATGGCCATTGCTTTCATCGGCTGCGCTGCCGCGCTTATGGAACACATCATGACTTTATATGTTGTAAGAACGCTTATTAATTGGCTTAGCATTTTCTGAAAATTTTTCTTTTAGAATTTTTTATATAATTTTTCAAAATTTCTATATAAGTTTATAACTTTCTCACATTTTTTATACGAATTGGAACACTTCTCAAAAAATCTACATCTTTTCTCAGAAATTTTCATATATGTTAATTATGAAATATCGTATGATTTCTAAGATTGTTTTGTATAATTTCTGATAAAATATTATAAAATTTAAAAAATTTCAAAATATTTTTTAAAAATTATGAGATGAAAAATCTCAGAATTCGCATATGAAAAATTCTAAGAAAAGATATAAATTTTACGAATATTTCTGAATAATGTTTTAATTCGTACGAAAATTAAAAGAAAATTTTTCATCAAAATTTTGGAGCATTTTGGAGAAAATTACAAATACATTTTGTAGATATACTTATAAAGATACTTTGCAGATACAACTGCAAAGAAATTTGCAAAATACTTAAGAATTTGATTTTTGCAAATGATAAATTAGTATATATATATCTCAGAAAAAATAAAGGTCTTTTAATTTTCATTTTTGCCGTAAATTAATCCTTCTTAATAATCTTTGATTATTTAATTCAATTACTTATTAATGACATATATTGTTTAAAAAATGTTTCCTACAAATTAAGATATTAAGATAACAGAATTTTTAAGACTTTCTTTAAAGTATATTCCCTCTCGATCCTCATTTAACTTTTAATTTAAATATTTATTTTCAATGTTCTATAAACAATTTTTTTGGGAACTATTTAATAATAATTTTCTCGCTATTGTAAAAAATGTAATAGAAATTTGTATGAAAAAACTTTTATAATTAATTTCAGCATGTGGGTCTGCAAGCGTTCAGCTTCATTTGTTGTTTAACCGGAGCGGCAGTCATTCTTGATTATTCAACGTACGACAGTAAGATTCAGCCTATCATCGAACGGTCCATGTACAGTCTTATCAGTAATTCCCATCATGAAACGGCGAGCTTCATTCTGCGAGTAATCCAGGAAACTGTAAGTAAACGTTGAGCTCTTCTATCAGAAGAAAAAAAGAGCGTCTTTATTTATTACTCTGATGAAAATAAAAACCGGAGCGTAAATCGAATGTAATGGGAGAGTAACAAAAGCGTAAACGAAACTTCTAGAAAGTGAAAATTGAAACATCAAAATGTGAAAGAAGCATAAATGCTTCTTTTACATTGTTCCAATTTTCGCCTTCCATTACATCCGATTTACGCTCCGATTTTTATTTTCATAAGAGTACGATTATGTGTATCTATTTTTGACGAATGCGTTAGGTCGGATGCTGCGGAGCTGACGGACCAAGAGATTACACACAGATGCGTAAACCATTGCCCACCGAATGCCGGGACACTGTCACTGGGAATGCTTTCCATCATGGTTGCGTAGAAGAATTGTCCTGGTTTCTAGAGGCGAGATCAGGATGGCTTGCCGGTATGGCGATGGCGTTGTGTATGCTTCATGTAAGAGACGAAACCTTTTCTTTTCTTTTTCTTTATTATTCTTTAAGAACTAAACGTTTTGAAAATTTGTAATTTGACTAATTTTATTATTTGTAATTTTATTAATTGTAATTTCTTCTCTCTCTCTCTCTCTCTCTCTCTCTCTCTCTCTTTCTCTCTAGCTTTCTTTCATTATATTTAATAAATAACAATTTTTATTGTTTCCTATTACTTTTCGTCTATCTTTCGTCTAATTATAAATGATAATTGCAGGTAATCATAGCAGTGCTGTCGCTGACGCTTGTGCAAGCTATCAAGAAAGAAGATGAGTCTATAAGTCCTTATGTTAAGCGTTAAACATCAGTTATAATGATGCAATAGTGATAGATTATAATAAAATAATTATATTTAGTCTCTTATAATTATAATTAGTTTATTATAATTATGATTTTATATAGAAAGTTATAAACTGTGAATTTTACGAGTGCATAATCTATAAAGAATGATAAATCAGAAATACATCAGGAATAAGTAGTTTTTGCGCTTGTAACTTTTAATTTTTGGAGCTTTCAATTTCAAAAAATAGGAATTTGATTTTTTTTAAATTGTATTAAAATGAATTGAAATGAATTTTAGAAATGAATTCTTTTGAATCTAAAGTTGTATTTAAGTTTAATACGAAATGGTTTACATGGTCTTTGTCATTGCTTTGTAAAAAGTTAAATTATATTTTAATTATCATTGACTTACGATAAATATTCATGCGTTTCATTTTAATCGAGTATTCAGCACATTCAGGTTGCTCTCCTATTAACATTTTTATAATTTTGTACATCGTTTCTATTTTCTTGCATAATTTGTAGATATTTATAATTTAATAGATATTTTTAGAAGTTATCTTTAAAAGAGATTTACATGAAAAAACAAAGAGAATACATAAATGAATTGCTTAATAATTATTGAATACCAATAATTATAAATAATAATTGCTAAAAATGAGATATTGTCTTTGATATTCAATGTAAAAATTATCGCGATAGTATATTGATAAATAGAAAAGAATAATAAACAAATAAAACGTAATTAAATCAAGCCTCAAGTGATTTTAATCATTATTGTAAAATAGCTATATTTACAATTTCTGCATCATCTCATTTTTTATTAATTCTTGCTGTTCTTTATCGTTTTTCCTTTTTTTCTTTTTTTTCTTGTACATATAGTTAATATTATGTGAATCTATTGTAAACTTTCATCTGTTTTTTTGTTATTAAAAAAGGATTTTGACCAAATTTTTATTAATTTAATGATACTATTTGATGAATATAAATTAATAGTATTAGTAATAGTATTAGTATTAATTAATAGTTTAATTTTCTGTTATATATTTAACATGGAAAAGATATTATATTAGAATAGACAAAACAACAATTTGAAATTTGATTTTAAGTAATTTTTAATTAATTTCTTAATTTTATACATTAATAATATATATTAATATATATTAATATATATTAATATATCAATAATTTGATTATATCAAAATACATGGTAAAAATTAAAGTTTCGGGAATTGAAATAGAGAGAAATGGATTCGTGTGTTCATTGATGAATCCGAAATTCTGATTTTTCGAATATTGGATACGACTCTGCTTATTTCTATTTCCACTCTATTACAATGTATGTATATGACTTCCGTATTGATCAAGGGAATGTCAAACTGATTACCGAACTTGATCGAAGTCGATAATACACTTTTTTAATTCCAAATTCGATAATAATATTGACATCTTCATTTATTTTTTACATTATATTATATATATATTATAATATATATATAATATATTATCATAATTCTGTCTTACTCAAACACATATATTTGTCCTTATCTAACACCATAATTATGCTAACACCATCTATCACAAGATCGTGCAACTATTGCAACACGGAATTTCAGCTCTGTTGACATTCCCAGTCTTCATAAAGCATCCCTATGCACGTATTTTCTACACAGTGAAGATACTTTTCTTCTAGACCTTCAATCTTAATTCTGTAAACTCGATATCGTTCGTTCCAATAATGCGACTTCTGCTACATGCTTATTTTTAACATATGGACTCTAAAACTCTTATATCAAGCAAATATATACCTGAGGTGATAGCTGTGCGAGCTAAAAATAAGTGAATTGTTGAATTTTGTAATTTTTTCGATTTTCTCATGAATTCATGAGTGCAGCGGAGGTCCTGTTTGTGCGTACTTTAATTTATGTAATAACACTTTTGCAATCTGTACATTCAATTTGGAGATTTTTCACCGTGTGCAAATGTGGGTAAAACAGGAGACTATAGCATCCCCTTAAGACAGAATAGTATGAAGCAGAGAGAATCAAGGGAGAGTGGAGCGGGTAACATTTCTCTGATTGATTTCGTCATTTATAACTCAACTTCCGCAAATGTGCATATATGCATGTACGTATATATACGTACACACAATATTAGTGCAGTACAATACTAGTGTGTGTAACATCGAATGTTCCATTACGCTTCAATCATATCTCCTATTCGCTCCAACAAATGGCAGCTATCGGTTGAATCCGCTCCACCCTCCCTTGATTTTCCCTGGTATGAAGTAGTGTCAGCTAGAGTATTGATTAAAACTGTACACGGTCTACTGGAAAGAAAGTTGGAATATATAAAAATCTTATTTAAAATTCTACGATCGGATCATATTGTATTCACAAAATTTCTGGTTTCTTGCACGTCGATATAATGACAGAAATAAAACATACGACCAAAGGCAATAAATTTCTTGTTGAATATCTGAATTCGCCTGACATATCGGGCGAGTATCATAAGGCCGATTATAGGTGAGACTGGGACGAAGACTCAACAAAAAAACGATTTCTGTTGAAATATGCATGAGACATATTAATTATTGCGATGATAATTTTTTAAGAGAAATGTTACTTATGTGTATCTTATTACAAAGAAGAATTATGTTTTTTATATCCTCAGGAATTTTTTCATCTTATTGTTATTTGTTTTATCTTCCAAATTTAGAGTCGTTAAACTACAAAATGGTTTAACAGCTTTGTTAATATCTGGATTGGAAAAAGCGAATTATGACGATACGAGTTATAAAGATTACGAAGAAGGTAGTTCTACAGTCAAACGACTTAATACAGACGTATGGAAGGTATAAAAAAAACAATTAGCATTTTAAAATATATTTTGCGTATTTTTTTTTACATAATCTTTTTTTTTACAAAAAATTTATTGGGATTATAATATCGGAGATAAACTTATAAAAAATAATCTATCTCTTCAAAATTACGTTCAGAAGCATTATTGGTGTAGTAGTGACGATCTATTTTTATCGTTCATGAGACATGAAAAGATAAAATGTCGCAACATAGCGCTAATAGCGCATCATCGAACACAGTAAAGCGTAATAATGGGTGCTTTCCATTTGATGACATAAGTCGGTAAAAGTCGACACAATCGTCGTTCTATCTTTGTCACTCTCTGTCAAAAATGTCAAGAATGATAGAACGACGCTTACATCGACTTGTGTCGATTTGTTTCATCAAGCACTCATTATTAATTATATAAAGAGACCTCGTTTGCAAAACGTGAATTCCTTTATTATTTATAAACGAGTTTTTATGAATTTGTTTCAAAACGTGTAAACTGTTCACGAGTCATCCCACTACTGTTTGTGTTTAATGTATTATATAATATTAAGATTCTATATGCAACGCAAGAATAGTATAAATATATAGATATTTTTTAAACCCAGGCATTTTGTAGCTTATGTGTGGGAGTAGGCAGTTTTAGTGATCCACCGGAGGTTCCAGGCCTGGCATATTTCCTTCAGCGCATGGTTTTCATGGGATCCGAAAAATATCCAAAAGTATTAAAATACAATAAATGAATTTATTATAAAATATACTATTTATACGTTTAAATCTTTAAATATCACTGTATTTTCAGGAAAACGGTTTTAATGAATTTATCAGTCTCCATGGTGGCACTATTGATGGCGCAACGGATTGCGAGCATACAAGATTTTACTTTGATGTTTCAGAGAAACACTTGTTTGTAGCTCTCGATCGTTTTGTTCAATTTTTCATTGGACCCTTGATGAAAAAAGATGCTATCAAGAGGGAACGAAAGGTCATACAAAGGGGTAAATAAATTCTAATGGTAATGCTGTTGCTAAAACTTGTGTTTTTTAAATATTTCATGTTCACATAGAGTTTCGATGGGGTTCATCTAGTGATAAAAATACAAAGCAACAATTATTGTCTTTTATTGCTCGAACCGGTCATCCACCCAATAAGATGTTCTGGAGCAATTTAATAACGTTACACAGTAATATAGATGATGACAAATTGTACGAAGAGCTGCACAAATTCAGAAAACGTCATTATAGCGCTCACAGAATGATGCTAGCTATACAAGTAACTATAATATGTTAAAATTGCAATGAACAATTGATTTCTTATTAAACATAATTAATTCATAATACGTACATCCGTTTATAGGCGAGATTATCACTAGATACTTTGGAAGTATATGTCGCAAACTTCTTTAGTAATATACCAAGTAATTGGCTGCCTTCCGATGATTTTACAGAATTTAAAGACGGCGTTTCATTTAATACTGACACTTTCAAAAAAATGTATCATATTAAACCCTTCAGCCAAGAAATCAGCCAAGTATGTAACTTGGACACACAAATTAAAAAAAAGCTGTATTCAAGCTGAACAAATGCATATAAAAATAACTTGTGTTTTACAGCTACATGTAACATGGGCTTTGCCTTCAATACTTGATTTGTACAGAAGTAAACCATATAAATATGTTTCATGGATTATTGAACATAAAGGAAATAATTCTTTAGCTAGTTATCTACGTAAAAAAATGTGGGGCTTTGATGTGTTCTGTGGTTACTGTGATAACGATAATGGTTTCGGATACAACTCTATGTATGTCTTATTCGAGATTACAGTAGAACTCACTCATGAGGGAATAAAACATCAGCAAGACGTTCTAGATGCAATATTTTCCTTTATAAATTTAGTAAAAAAGACGGGCCCACAAGAAAATACTTATAATGAGATTTATAAGATTGGAAAAAATAATTTTAGGTAAATAATTAATTTAGAAATAAATAAATACATAGAAAAGAGAAATATTATTAAAATACGTAAGATATGCCACTTATACTTGAAGGTTTTTTTAGATTTTTTAGTAAACACGATGATGTGTTCGATTTATGTAAGAGTATGCATTTCTATCCATCACGTGATTATGTAACTGGAAAGCATATTTATTTCGAGTATAATCCAGAAGCTATACAAAAATGTTTGGATTTTTTGATGCCAGAAACAGCGAATATCATGATTTTCAACAGTGATTTTGAAATAAATATAGACGATCCGAGATTGAAAATTAATTATACATATATGGCGTTATCAAAAGCATCGCTCGAACACTGGAAATCTATCGAGCCATTGCCTGATTTTCAATTACCATTACGCAATGAATTTCTTACCAATAATTTCTCTACTATATCGATATCAGCAGAAGCTTCGGAGTATCCTGTAAAAATACACGAAGATTGTATGTCGCAGATTTGGTTTCGCCCGAAGTTTTATTGGCCGATGTGTCATATAAATCTACATCTTTTTTCTGCTCTGAATCCTAGATTAGCAAAAAAGTAAATAATAGCTTGAACATATAATATTTGTAGTAGTACTGCAATGTCTGTCGATCTCATATATACCTATTATAATGTCTAACTTGTAATTATTATGTGTTGTGATTTTATAAATTAATTTGTTATTAAACAAAATTTATATTAATAACAATTTAGTGCAGCTCTCCTGCAAATGTACTGCAATGTATTAAAATATCTATTGCTCGAAGAATTACATCCGGCTGTAATGGCTGGGTTTGGTTATAAGATCGATGTTAATGAAGAAGCTACAGGTATTACAATACAAATAAGCGGATTTGACGAAAATCTTCCAGTAAGTATACGTTTAAAAGCGTGTGTTGACGGAATTATATATATATATATATATATATATGTATATATATATATATATATACATACATACACATACACGCGCGCGCGTGTGTGTGTGTGTATGTGTGTGTGTAAAAATTTGGAGAAACATAAATATTTTATTTCTATTGCAGTCCTGGTTGATGGTTATTGCAAACTATATGGTGGATCTAGTCCCTTTTTCAAAGGATTTACTTAGAATTATGAGAATGCAACAACTCAAGGCACATTACAACAAATTTGTAGAACCGGAAACGTTCATCGAGTATTAATTATTTATTATCACTATTTATTGCATAATTGCAATAATTATAAAATTCTTATACAAGTAGAAAAAAACAGTGATGAACATCAATTATAACAATTAATTTTATAAATTGAATTATATATTTATTACATTTCTTATCATTTTCAATTAATAACATATATGTAGCTTATTTTTTTCGCAGGGATTTGGAGTTATGGTTATTGAAGAGTGGCAACTGTACACACGTTCACAAATACAATGCTTTACGAAGATATTTGTTGGAAGACTTCCAAGATTTTATAAAATCCTTCACCAATAATCTATACATCCAATGTCTTGTGCAAGGCAATGTGACGAAAGACTTTACGATGAGTATTATACAACAATTTATCAAAAAAATTAATTGTTTTTCCTTGAATAAAGAGGTGTTGCCTACTGAAGTCAATGAGATACCCCAAGGCACATCTTTTTTGAAGTTGAAAAATATTAATCCAACTAATGTAAATTCAGTAGTGACAAATTATTATCAAGTCGGTTCTGCTTCGATTGAATTATCGGTGTTAATCGAGCTGATGCTTGTAAGTATTTAATAAAATTGTTTTATATATTTAAATACATGAAATTTTCAATTTATATTTATTTATTTTTATTAGTAAATGAAATGTGAATAACATTTTTGATTACCATGATTGATTTTATTTGAACATCATATTCATCTATTAAATAATCAATTTCATCTGTTAAATAATCATTTTTTAGATGATAATGAAAGAACCGTTAATGAATCATCTACGAAATCAACGAAAGCTCAGTTATGCTTCATGTGACCTTAGAGATATCAAACGAATTTTAGGATATTCTATTACTGTTTACACTCAGGCAGATAAATGCACAACCGAATATGTTGATCAATGGATCGAGGAATTTCTGAATTCGTTTCGAATCATGTTGGAACAATTCTCAGAAAAAGAATTAGATGATGTCAAAGAAGGGCTGAGAATTTTAAAGCAACATGACGATACCGATACTCTGAAAAACAGAGTTGACAGAGACTGGAATGAGATCATGAAGCGACAATACATGTTTGACAGATGTGAAAAAGAAGCGCTTGCAATAGAGAACATAAATATCAATAAGCTGAGAGAATTTTTCGAAATGTATACACTGGACGGAAGTAGTTTCAGAAAATTGAGTGTACATGTGGTAGGAACACCGAAGGCAGTTGCAGTCAGTAAGCAGATAACTTTTCTGATCGAACTTTGGTCAATGTCTAAATATTTGTTTTTATATTATGATATTGTTCTTGCCTTCCATTTCTTTCTTGTCACATTAAATTGAAGTTGCTAAGACAATTAAAATTTCAAAAATTAATTGTTGTAGATGCAAAGAATCTTAGGCATTCTGTGTACTCTCTTAAGGAATTGATAATTGACGATTCGCGGCACAATAGTGCTACAGATCATCATATTACTGACGTAAACTATTACAGAAATACTTTGCGTTGTTACTACAGGTTATAAGTGAGAAGAATAATCCTGTCATCCTTAAAGCGCTTAATAAGTGCTATTTAAACAATAATGGTACAATGTTGATAAAATTGTAAATATTACTCTTTCAAATTTCTTATTTTAATTTACCATATCAATTATTTTCGGTTTCTTAAATTTATATTATTTATTTATTATTTATTATTTATTTATATTATTTATTTTATTATATTTTCTAGTTATGTTTTATTAATAAATTACTTAGTTTTCGTTTTCCAATTTTTTCTATAACTTATAACTATTTCACTTATTTCACTTTTCTTTAACTTTTAACTATTTCACTTATTTATTGCAACGTGATAATTTACGATCTTGTTCAATTTATTTACAAAAAAATATGAAGTAAACATACAATATGCGCTGTAAAAAAAATATATTATAATATTTAAATTATTTTACAGTGATGTCGTTTCATTGCAATTGTCGCCAATGTTTTGTTATCGAATATTTCGATGATGTACGTTTAGAATTTTTTTTCTGACATGGAATTTGCGTCCCTGTTTGTTCTGTTAACAATAACATGCATTGGCGCATTTATTATGGAATTGCAATTGCAATTCAGAATTACGTGAAATTAGAGAACTATATTAAAGTACAACAAGTAGATTTGCAACCTTGCATTTTCAGTTTTAATAATCCGATATGAATAAATTTGCTAATATTTATTTTTAAAAATAGGTTTTTTAAATTTAAGATATTTTTATTAGAAATTTTAAGTAAACGGAATATTAATTTATCACAAGTTACAATTATACAGTCACTTCTTAAATGTTCAATGTTCACAATGGTAATCAATGCAGATGGATCTGCATTAAAACTTATTTTATTGAAAGGAATAGCAGGAAAAATCCATGAAGAAGCCATGAATTAAATAAATAAAATTATTTCCCATGTAGGATGTATGAATACGGAATAATAACATCATAGAACATCTTTACAGCTTTATTTGTACTCATAACCCATATAGCCGCGAAAAGTTTCAGAATTGTTTTTTTACGTGCAACAATTCTGAAACGATTTTCCAATATGTCATATGAAATGTTTTAATAGAAATGTTTCTGAAATTTGTCATGTACAATAAATTGAAAAACATATATAAACAGAACAAAAAATCATGATATTAAAATAGTTTCGAAATGTTTATTAAAAGTAATTTCTTTGTTCAATCACGATTCAGTTTAATGTCATTTTGATGTTATTGTGACTTGTTCTATTTTACTTGCGAAAAACTTTTTTATATATGATTGGCTTGTTTTGCTTTAATTGCGAACTTTTGTATATGAATAATTCCAGACAGCCAAATGCATTATATTTGCTATCATGTTGCCGAAAATGTTGCAGCAATTAATTTCGACAAACTCGGACAAAATGAGACAGCAGTTTGTCACGTTAAACTCAATGAAATTTGAATTCTTGTGATGACAAATTGATAGCAACAAGTCAACAAGAATATTCTTCATAATAATTCGTGTATTCTTATTGTCAGCATTCTCTTAGCAACAAGCTGAAAAAAATTTTATAGTTTGAGGACATTTGCAGCAACGGATAGAAATCATTATATTGGGTTGTCCGGAAAGTTCGTGCCGATGTTGAAGGAAAATTGAAACGCAGAAAATTTAAATTTTAGTATACATTTATTAAATTATATAGGTTAGTCGGCACGAACTTTCCGACAACCTAATATGTTCTGTTACTGTCATGTTTTCATATGCTTAAGCTGAAATTCATTATTTGTTGTTAACATGTTACTGTCTTGTTGCCGACAACAAAATGTGTAAACTATCATTTCTTACAGTTTGGTTTAGAAATTTCGACAACTGATTACATATATAAGCAGTCATGTTGTAAGCATTCGTAATGTATCCTATTTTGATGTCAGCAAATATACAGCAAATATATAACAACATATGTAATGCATCATAATTATGCTATATCATACTTGGCTATTTGGAATGATATTGTGTGGAAATTGCAGTGCATTTTTGCAACGATTTTTTTAATAATGATTTTATATAAGTGCTTTTTACGATTAATTAATCAAAATAGTTGGTGGTATAATTATTATTTTTGAGAAATACTTTAAATTTTATTTCAATAAGTTTTGTAATCTGTAAATAGATCACAAAACTTCTAATAAATTTTAAGTATTTCAGAAATGTTATTTAAATATATGTTTAATTGGTACTTAAACAATATTCAAATTTATTATATCAACATAATAAATTAAAATATTATTGAGGTATCAATCAACTATATATTTAAATATCATTTTTATAGTATCATTTTTATAGTATATTCAAAATGGCTCATTCAAAATCTCATTAATATTTCAAAAAGATTACAGATTTGTTTTCTTATGACATTTCATGAATCTTTCAACAAAATTTCACGTGTAAGAATTGCAGACATTTTGCTATTTGAGAACTGTCTCAGAAATGTTGCAGACATATTTCATAATTTTTTTCTGGTGTTTCATTTTTCGATTAAAATATTTTTGAGATATTTTTGAAAACTTTCGGTAGTATATAGGAAGAGTTATAAGTGAAAAATAAATTCATAACAAATAAATTCATGATGACATTATTATTATATTATAATTTCTGTCTGAATCTTAGGACTGTATCCAATTGTATCATGGATTAGGATGTGTGTCTTCTATCTTACATAATTATGAAAATTAATTAATCTAATATCTAGGAAGAGAGCAAATCTACTTGACAATTGATTACAATCGATATAGACTGATAAGAGCTCAAAAGAGTCGAAATCTAATCAACAAAGGAAAAGGATTAGTAGAGCACTCTGTAATCAGAGTCGCGACTTGAGACGATTTGAGCTGAGTATATGGCAATTGCCCACAGTTCAATTGCGCACAGCCAATCACAACACTTAAAAAAAAAACTAATTCTAAACTCTACGCAGAAGTCGTTGTAATTGGCAGTGAGCAATTGTTACAGTAGGCAATTGCACCGCTCCCATTTGAACCGACTTTGGTATGTAGAATAGTAGGTTAACAAAATCGATAAGAGAAAGAGGTATTATCTCTGTCTAACCTTAACGCGGCATTAAAAATATTTTCGAAGTCTGTCCCACATATGATGTACATCACAATTGTTGCACTTTATCTTATAAACTACATTGTTTTTGATTACATGGGGGCGAGAGTCTTTTCGGACTTTCATTTTTGTAATTTTATTTTACATTATAAAATGAAACCTTAACTACATCGTTCTTGTTAAATTGTTTAAATTTCTTTATTAGTTAGAATGTACGACACAATGAACCATGATGAAACAAATTTGAATTTCTTATTGTAGGATCTAATCGCTGTTTTTCTTAGGAGCTTATTATTGATTCTGTTATTGATTGTCAAAGATAAATTTTTAGCGGATAGTTATTCTTTGTTAGTATATTAATTATGAGTATTATGAGTAAATTTTTTGCGTGATATTCACAATTTGACAGTAAAAGTGCTCTGTCTTAAACTGATGATTGTGTCTCTTTTTTGAGTGATCGGATGGTTAGAGAAGTTCAAGAATCTATACCTAAAAAACTAGGTTTGTGATACTAATCAAAATTAATTTGTTTATCTTTAATCATGATATTGACGTCTAAAAGTTTAAAGATTCATTTCCAATTTCGAGGATAAATAGAAGTTGAAGATAGAATAGGGTTAAAACATTTAATAGTCAATTTTTGATGAGGGAATAGCAGCACATAAATCGTTGACATATCTATATAGTAAAATATATACTTGATCATTGAATAAGTCGAAGCTATTTTCTCTTCTCTTTGCATCAATAGAGCGTCAGCAAAGACAATGGAGAGCCCATAGATATGCTAAAATTTTGTTTATAAAAAGTATTTATTATATTTAAAAATAAAAGAGGAGTGCGATAGAGCATGTACAGTCAGTCACAGAAAAGTTACAATACTTTTTTTTATGGGTTTCGGAATACAGTTTGCTCACCAAGTGATTTGATGAGCAAACTGTCCGAATTGGTTCTTATTTATGGGTCTAACCATTTATATTCAACCGCTTTATAAAACAAGACTAAGTTCCGAAATCCATCGAAAAAAAAGTGTTGCAACTTTTATGTGACTGGCTGTACGTCGCCAATTCAAAATAAATATTTTCATTAATAAAACAGTGAAAAATTATTAGCAATCGATACTATTACCAATGTAAATGGATGTGTAAATGGATATGTGCTATCAGGATGTGCACTAATAGGACTTTCAAAATGAAATAATAAAAAAATTTCAGGGAGGGGGGAAGGGGGGTTTGAACTCTCAAAATTATCCCCCTGGATATGCCCATGTTACGTACGTATGATTACAAAAAAATCATATATATTGCGTCATATATATGATTAGTGAGGAGATTAATCCGTCATTCATAAAGCGCTTAATAAGTAATACTTATAACAAATAATAAAATTGTGATAAAATTGTTGATTATTAATTTCGTTTCAAATTTCTTGCCATTTTAATTTATCATATTAAAATTATATTATTAATTATATTCGATTTTTCATAAAATTGTTATATTGTCCATTTTATTACATTTTAAACTTATATTCTATATTTTATTAGCAAATTACTTCGTATGTTTTCACGTAATTCACGTTTTTGTTTTATTTATTTACAAAAATACGCAGTATACATAATATACGACATACAATATATTATAATCAATAATTTATTTACAATAATGTCGATCGATTGCAATCATCGCCAACATTTTGTTATCGAAGATACTTATAATTTTTTCTTTACTTGGAAATTGCGTTTTTGTATGTTTTGTTAGCAATAATGTGCATTAGTCTATTTATTACAGAATTGCAATTACATGAAATTAGAAAACTGTTATTATATTAAAGAATAGCGTAGATTTGCAGCGCTGACATTGATTCTCATTCTTGATAATCTGATATGAATAAATTTACTAATATTTATTTTTAAAAAGATATTTTTTTAAATTTAAGTCTCCTGAGTACTCACTCCAGCCATTTGAACCGTGACGTCATAAGCGACACGTTGATTTTTTTGCCTGCCATTTGTAAATAAAGAGAATTTGTATGAAATGAAATCGCTTTAAAACACACGTAAAAATGGACAAAAATCCTTAATAATATTATTCTTATTATAAGTCACAATTATACAATCACTATTTATGAAATATCCAATTTACACAATTAAGGCACACACAAACGTGTAGGATATATCGTACTTATCGAAAGGATTATCAGGAAATTCATAAAAAAGTCATTAAATAAAATTGTTTTCCCAAGTAGAGAGTCAATAACATTTTATAAGGCGTTATCATGACTTCATTTATTATCTATGAATGAACTTATAAGCGACAAATAAGGTCATGATGACGTTCTTATAATATTAGTATAATTTCTGTCTGAATTAGATTCTATCCGTATCCAATCCCTGGATTAGGATGTGTCTCTCTTCTTTTACATATTATAAAATTAATTAAAGTTAATATCCAGCTTTCCAGGAAAAGAGCAAATCTATCTGACGATTGAATGCAATCGAAATGGACCGCTAAGAGCTCGAAAGAGTCTTCAAAGGACGAATCGAAATCTAACCGACGAAGGGAAAGGGTGGATAGGGCACCGGCGCTGGATAGTAACCGGGATACGCTGGTACCGTTGGCTGCACCGGTATCGTGTTGGTGATATAGGTAGTGAGTTCGGTAGGCACGACCCTTGTAGAGAAGAGAGTGGTGTAAGCGGTTTTGGCGCCGAAAGTAAGTTTAAGCACTCGCGAGTCAGATATGGTAACTAGAGTCTGAGTGACTATGGGCGCGCTTGTCACTGTGAATTGCGGCTGCTGCGGGAACAGCGGCAGTTGCGGCACCTGCTGCACCTGTGGTTGCAGCACCGGATTTAAAGTAGATGTGCCATACTCGTAGGACGTTCTAAAGCAGAAAAATATATTACGATAACAAAAATATTACAATAAAAAATATGAACAATATTATATATTATGTATTTTATATGTATTTTATATAATGCATATAGAAAATAGTTCGTGGCGTTTTTTTAATGTCATCTAATGGGAAAAACGCCACGAACTTTTTCCCATACCTAATACAATAAAATATAATGTATAGAATAATATGAAATACTTGCAATAGATAAATGTAAATAGATAAATGTGTGCAATAGATAAATATAATTTACTAAATTCTTTAAATATTATTATTTAATTTATGCATATAATGTCTAATTTCATTTACATAGATCATTTATGTAAAAAAAAAAATTGGCTATTAAAAGTATTTGGAGTAAGAGATACTGACTTTGGTACAGTGCCGACTGGCCTTGTCAGTGTTGAGTAGATAGTATTCCCAGAATTTATCACAGGAATTACGTGCGATTCGTACAGTGTCTCCAAGGTGATTACTGGTTTGGATGTAGTGATGACCTGGAGTTGTGGTTGACCAAAGTATTTCAGCAGTGCTAATTGTTGGGCCTGTTCCGGGGTCAGCTGAGGCTCTACATTGCTGCTGGTTGCGATGTCACTCTTGATCTTGGACGGCGATGCCGACTTAAAAATGTCCAGGTCGGCATCGGAATCGTTGTTGGGCATTACCACTCTCTTTGGAACATCCTCGTCATCGCGATCATCATCACCAAACTCGAGCTCGAGATGTAGTTCGCTGCCAGCTTCGTCGAGCTTCGAGTTGAACTCGTTCAATGTTTTACTCGGAATAAACTGATAGATTTCCATCGGTGGCAGCGTCTTTGTCGCCGTCACTACTCGGGCGATGTTATACGTTTGCACTAAGGTCAACCGAGTGGTGCTGTTGCCAGCGTAAATCACTGGTAACATATGCGTTTTTAGCAACGTTTGAGTCGTTGAGAACGTCTCTGTCAGCGTTTCTAACGGCGGTGTCGCCTGAGCGGCGTCTAGAGAGATCGCTGGTAACGTCGCGACAGACGAGTCAAGTGGCAAGGTCGACTCGTAGGCAGCCCCAGTGTTTGCTAGGATGTTCTCCGTGAGTGGTTCGGTAGGTGAAATTGAGCTGCTCGGTTCGGCCGTCGCGAACGTTTTCTTGATGGTGGAGGTCACCGTGATGTAGCGGGTGTTTCGAAGTGTTCCTACCTGAAGAGAGAACATCTTTAGTTATCAGATCTATAATTTAGTGATTATATATTATGATTTTATAGTGTTTAAAGAATTAATATCAAGTAACAAATACAAATCAAAATACAAATCAAAAGCCAATAATTTTAATTAATTTTTGTATGAGATTCTTGGATATATTTAATATACTATTTTATTCAATTCAATTGGTAAATAAATAGATATTAAAATAAAATTGAAAAACTTACCTGGAAAGAGTAAGGTGATTTGATAGTGGCAATCTCGAAGTATACATTGTCCAGATCCGCCGCAGTAGAGATTTCCACATTGAGCGTTTCTACTGGTAGAATCTGTTCTCCAACATGCTGCTGATCCTGTTGCATGCTAACACTAGCCACGTCTTCGCTTTCACTCGGATCTAACTCATCATCCGTCAAGGACAATTCTTTTCTCTGGGCAACATTGGTACTGCTAGATGAAATCGGAGCAATATTGATCATCGTTGCCGTCGTTGCTGACGTCTTGCCTTGCTCATCAAAGACTGCCCCGGGATTCAACTCTGTTGTACTCGACTCTGTCGACGTTCGCAAATCTTCTTCATCCACTTGCTTACGAATCATGATTCTCGGTTTCGGCGTGGTTTTATATGACCAGCGACCTTGTGTTCTCGGTAGCTTCACCTTGGGCAGAAGACTGATTGTCGTTGACGGCTGCTGATCGCTGTTCTTCGATTTCGTCAACTGTTTCGAGGGTGAATTAGGGGATTGATTATTCGGCCGAAAACCGCTGCGACGGCGAGTAATAGGCGCTTCAGTAGTAGTAGTTGCGGGACGATTTCTGAAGAGAGAGATGATAAAAGAGAATAGCTTCGCATTAAATTATTGTATTATGTTTTCTAACTTATAAGAAAAAGACAGCATGATAAAATTAATGATTGATAAAACAGAAAGAAAGTAGATAAATAATTTATCAATTTGTTTTTTGAATTGTATTATTCCGTTAACACTTACTTATAATTTGGTCGAGTCGTGCTGGAGCGATTCTTTCCGGTCCTTGTTTGCTGTGATTCGCTGTTATCGTATTCATCGACAATCTTGTTTCGGAATTTGGGCCTGATTAAATTATTGGAAGTCGACGGCTTTCGTGTCGATCGTACTGGAGTGTCTAATAGAATAAAAATTAATCAATCTATTTCTCAAGAATTATTAGAAAAATTTTTATTTCTCAAGAATTATTAGAAAAATTTATATTTTATTTTATTATAAATTTTATTGAGAGTAAGAAAATTAATATAGAATAGAGTTTTAGTTCTATATTGATTTCTATTTACTACACTGATTTAGTATCGTCCAATACAACAATTAAAGTCATTAATTAATACTTTTTAGCTTGCAATTATTATCACACGTTACAAATTGTATTATTTTGAAAGTGAAATAAACTAAAATTTTTGGAACTGGTAAAAAAATATTAAAAATATTTTGTTTTTTAAAGATTAAAAAATTTCTGTACATCATGAGGAAAAATGTTATGAGATAGCTTTATATTTCTTATATATAAAACACTAAGATTTTTATTTAAAAAATTATTATATTATTTAATTTAATAAATTTTTGCTATTAGATTTTACACAAAAAATTTAAATACATATAAAATTTATAAAAACTATTATGAAAAATACACACCGGAAGGTTCGTTGAAGAGAGCCTCCAAGGGTAATGAAGATTCATCCTGTTGCTGATGGGTTGGAGTGGGCTCTAGCTGCGGCTTGAGCTTGCCATGCTGAGGACCAATAGTTTTCAGGATGCGATTGGTGTTGGAGGGTCGAATCTTACCATCAGCTACTGGTACAACCGGTGCTGTTAGAATTCTTGATGAGCTCTGCAATACCTGGGCGTATTTTCCATTGATATAAGTTCCAATCACGCTGGTCTCATGCACGGTAGTGAGTCCATCCTTTACGATGGTGCCGCCCAACTTGGTTACCAGACCGGTTGGGTTCTCTTTGTCTCTTCGCGGGGTGGCACGCGGTTTGTGATGAATTTTCGACGATGGTCGCAGATTGATCAACTATCAAAAATCAGAATTATAATTAAATAAAAGATCATATATGTCATTAAAAATAAATGACATTAATTATGTAAGTAAACAATTGTAAGGTATTAAAAAGAACCATTCAGCATTTATTTGGTAGATGGTACACACTATATTGTAAGTAAAGTAAAAAAATCTTAATAAATAATCATAAGTCAAAAGCTCAATCATTTTGAGATATATATTTTTGTATATTAGCATAATGAATATATAACTTTAAGTCCATCTCTTAAGTGTTATTTAAAATTAAAAAATTGATACATTAGGATTAAAATTATTCCATTAGTATTATATTATATTATATTATATAGAATGTTTAAAAAAATTGTAATGATCAAAAACTCAACTTTTCTGAGATATAAACATTTTTGTAACTTACTGGCGTCTGTTTAAAAAAATTGTAATGATCAAAAACTCAACCTTTCTGAGATATAAACATTTTTGTAACTTACTGGCGTCTATGTATTGCATGCAATGTTTACCTCAGTATTTATAAATCATATTTTGAATATCTTCATTCAATCTTCATATTTCATATCAGTTAGTAATCATTAACTGGCGATTGTGGATCTACATATTATTTGAGGATTATACATTATAACTGATTGACGGTGAAATCTTCTGTTACGAAGTATGTATGGATCAAAATGCAATTTATAATTAACATTGAATTAAATATTTCATACGATACAAAAAGTCAGTGTTACAAAAATGTTTATTTCTCAAAAACGATTGAACTTTTAATGTTCATTAAAATTTCTTTTAAACATTCTTTATAATATAATAAAAATGGAATAATTTAAATCATAAAATACAAATTTTTAAATTTTACACAACACTTAAGAAGTGGACACTTAAAGTTGTATATTATCGAGTAAATTGTAATAATAACTGTATGGGCAAAATAACATCAATTAGTTAATTTTATATATATATATATACACATATTTCTGTATGTGATAAAAAAGACAGAGACAAGATATGAAATTAGTGGAACATGCAATAGAAGGAGGGTTGAGAGAGAAAAGAGTAATAAAATTCATAACAAAATATTTAAATAATAATTTTATATATACAAAAGAATATGATAATAAAATAATAACTCGATTTAAATGTAATAAAATATTTGAGACGCAGTAATGCTGGAAAATATCGTTGGAAAAGCGTGTTCGTCGCGCTTCGCGGGTGAAACCGATTTATGTATCCGTAAGATCGGATCGGACTTTCACGCCGATCGTCAGAGCTGAGGAACGAACGGAGAGAGGAGGACAGCTAGAAAGGATTGGCTAGGAAATCGATTACGGCATGCGGAAAATTACACCGATGCGATTATTTCGAATAATTCCGCGGCTTCGCGCGCGAGTTATCGAGAAAGTTGCTTGCGGGATGTTGCGCAATTTTATGGTAAAGCTGAGCATTGTTTTCGCTACGACCTTCTCATCTCGCTAGCCAGATGACCCATTTTTTTATTGGATATTTGGACTAGAATACAATCGCGAAATTCATTTTAGCGACGACATCCGTCATTGAATCCAGTTCCAGCAATCCATTTAGCAGTAATTAGGGGAGATAAAATCTCTCAGATTCTCAGTTTTCATTTCTCGCGGTTCCTGCTCACGCGCCGAAGATCAATGTCACTTTATAAGCAGGATATCTGATTTCCTGTCTTTGCGATGGAGAATTAATTGCGGTTCTCGTGAGCGCAAAATTGTTCCGAAAGAGCCAATGTCATATTTTTAACGAATTAGATCATACTTTAGATATTTTCTTTTCACGTAATATAAGACTGGATAAAGTTATAAAATGTAAGATTTGTCTTTGCAATTTATTTTAAAAGTAAACTACTCGATTTAACTCCTATAAAGTTAGTCCCCCAACTTTTCAAAGAATTAATTTTCTATAGCTTATTCGATTGCTTTATTGTTTGTACATGTATACACATTTCGTATTTTGGTTTGCACACTTCTGATAATAAAGTTATTAAAAAATATTTTTAGAGTGGCTAATATCACATTTAATTCCCCAACCACGAGTAAACTAAATTTAACTAGTCTCAATCGATAGATTTTTGTTTCGATAGTTTTTCAAAATGTGCATACATGTGCGATAGAATGAGCTCTAGAAAGTTAATTTTTTCAAAAATTAGGGGGACCAATTTCACGCTGATATCAATTTAATAAATTAATTTAAAAAATCAGTAAGAACAAATTTTGGAGAAGTTCTGGTTAATTTATAAAAGTATGACTAATTCAATATAATCCTAAAATATCACTCTATTGTTAAAAATAAAATATCAAAATATAAATTGATAATTTAAAGATAAAAATATTAAAAATATTTTGGAAAATATTATTTTATATATTGCATATTTTAAAGTATGACACATATTTTAAATATGTCATTTTCTTCACTTATTTCATTAGCAGAGAAAGCAGATCCGTTATTCATTTGATCTAGTTAGAAAATATTAAAAGGAGGCCAAATTATTAAAAAAGTGTAAAATGTAATTGTTATGAACAATAATTCTAAAACATAATACACAATTAAATAAAAGTATATATTCTGAAGTTTCAAGAACGAGGAAACTAATAATTTTTTATGCATTTACATAGCATTTGCTTTATTTTCATGATCTATATTTACATACCTTGTATGTCTCGTCGATCACTTCTGTCGGCTGCTTTGAGAGAAAATCATATTCAGGTTCAGCGAGATTGTTCTTCACGCCTGGAGTTTCATCCTTACGTACTTGAACCACTGATGATAATGTGGGTGTCTTCGTTTGTTTATTTGATTCCTGTGCGAATCATGGTAAATAATTAGGCTTATTTTTTAATACATAACGTCTTATAATTTACTTAATTTATTATAATAATTTAATTGCTATAACATTAAACTACAATATATATAATTTGAATATATAATCATTTTAAAAATCTATAAATTATTATATACTGTATAAATGTATTAAAACTATTGTACGTAGAATATCTCATGTATTAAAAGACTAAAGACATTTATAAAAAAAGTCGACCTTAAAAAAGAATTAAGCATTTACATAACACATATATAATGACAGGATATCCTGTACCGCGTCATTCCGTTCTCACCTGATTCTTCGTCGGTTTCGGTGTAGCATTTTCGGACAGATTCACTATGTTCTGCTCGACCACGGAATTCACGACGATCTTCGTGCCCTTTATCTGCTTTTTCGTTTCATCATTCTGATCTTCAGCCTTGTGCGTTTTGCTGGGCTGGATGTCGGGGACATTTTTCTTCGGCTGCTGCTCCATCGTTGGCTTTGTGTGAATCGCTGACGTGGGGGACGTAATCTTCTTCACAACGCCTCCTTCTGAAAATAAACGACACATTTGCATACCTGACAAGAATAAAAATCACACTTCTGCGAGGTCGAATGATCGCGAAAACGAAACTAAAAAAGTATGTCCTGACGGCCGACCCCCGCGCTGAAGGTCTCGGTTTCAAGCAAATTCCTTATCCTTTGGAAAGAAAGGATTCAAGATGTGTGAAAATCTTTTACTTAACTTTCAATTTTATTATGCGCACGTTACCCATTATTTCTTATTTTAATTCTATTTAAATTACATTCTTATATAATTCTTTTAAAGCTAAAGATATACATCATATTATTTTATTTTATTTATAATTATGCTGTAAATTGATATCAAACTTCAATTCTTATTTACAGTTTTATTTTATTACAATTATTAGTAAAATCTTTATTTATAAAAAAGAAGCAAACAGCTTTATTAAGTGAGCGATTTGAAAAGTCAAGGAGAAGAGAATCATGATAAGTAAATGAGCATGATTTGTACGCAAATCGGACAGCGATATGCTAAAGAGATTGGTACCCGATGCCCCTTGCCAAGGCCCATCTTGTGTATATACAGTACTATAGTACTCTTCAGCGTTTCAAGGATTCATCCTTATTATAACCGAAGGATCAGAGTCCATGAACGAGCACGGCATAATAAAAGGTGATTACACTTGTTAGAAAGTACTTTCTGGCATTATATTCACAATTCAAAATCGCCTGACACTTCATGGTTACGAAATTGCGAATTTTCTGCTTGATCGACATTATTGCCCTCAACATTTGTTTTTTAGAGAATTCTCTCTTCAGAACTTCTCGATGAAATTCTTTTTCGTATTGATTAATAGTCAAGATTAGATAAATTATTATTGATTATGCGCTTTGGAATGTTATCCCCTCAAGCGCTATAGATATCTTACAGTTATAATTATAAGCAAGAGATAGTGAATGTAAATACAGAATTCAGAGAAGATATATGCAGGATACAAAAATAAACGAAAATTAAGCAAGAGTAATAAAATAATATAGAAATAATAGAACAAAATAAGATAATAGAATAAAATAAATAAAAAAAAATTGAAAAATACGAGCTAATCTTAGCAGCTTTTATTATCACGAACATGCACTATATTCATTTTTGACGTTGCGATTTTATCAACAGTTTTACAAAATAGATGTCCTCATAGAAAGATATCACAAAAACATTATAATGACGTGTAAATGTTTATAAACGTATATAGTGTATTTTTAATAATTTTAAATAATTTTTTTGTAATTTTACTGTTTTTATAATTTTATTAATTATTATTGCAATAACTGAATGTATTTCAATTTTTGCAGCTCTGACGTAATCTCCCTGAGTAAATAAAACTTTGAAAATGTTACCTGGAGGAGCGCTTTGAGGACTGAAGACCATCACCGTATTGCCGATTGTCGTGGTGAAGTCCAGGAAGCCATAGACAGTTTGTGTGATGAAATCATTATTTGCAGCTGCTGGCTTGATCGCTGCAATTGCATCCTCTGAGTGGCTGTTATAAACTTGTGCGGCGGACACTGCAACTAAAGTTACGAGCTCATAAAAATCACTTCTATATCGTAATTCACCTAACAATTTATTATAAAAATTTCTCTTCATAGAATATTATGTAATTATATTTTATGTATACGAGGCTGAAGGGAATTAATAAAAATTAATACAATTAACCGAAGATTTAGGAATGGTGAACCTTGAAACAGGAAGTATCTTACTCAAAATTTTATAAAATTCAACGATGACATCAATGTACTTACCATACGCTAAAGCTGCGACAAACACGAAGTATCTCGATGTCATTGCGCTCAGTCTGATCTCATCCTAAGCGGACACACGAATTTCGCGGAATCTGAAAGAGTAAATAACACAACAAAAACATGAAATAAAAAAATTTTATCGTTATGTTAATCATTTTGCGTGCGACAGTCCAGTGCTTAATATACATAATAATCGTCATATACATAATAATAGCAACATTTTTTTACATCATATATGCAATAAAAATATATTAGTCAACAACAAAAAGTTCAAAATCGAGATAAGAGTCTTAAAAATATCTTTTAAATGTCTTTTAAAAAATGTTTTAAGATGCCTTTTAGACATTTTTAAAACTTTATATTTCATTTTTGGATATTTGTGTTGTCTGGACAACACATTCGCCAAAATAAAAATGTATGAGAGTATAGAAAAATATTGTTGCAAAATACGGTGAAGATACAGTTATAAATATTTATAACTGTATCTTACTCTATTTTATCGTTCAACAGAAAAATTTATGAGTTACAATTATTATTTAATATTTTTTATGATTATGAGAGAATCGAGCGATATTTCTCAGATAATTACGCAATTATTGCAGTTGAATGTGCAATCAACCTCTTATAACCATCTCTTGGAACAGGATAAAAATTGCGTGTTACATCAATCGCATAAATATGACATATTACCGTTATTTTACAAAGCACCGTTACTTTTCCTCTCCCTTAACAATTAACGATTACGTAAAAATGTCGGCGGATTTTGCTTCATTAGAAATAACATCTTGTTGATTATCTTCGTGTGCTCATCTCTTACAGGGATTGCTAATTATCAATTCTCGACAAGAGATCGACCTCGGATTTACGCAGTTACATCTCTGTTTCTTTACGGAAGAGATGATTTCAATAGACAGTGACAAGCGGATTTAATGAATATCTATTCGATTGTTATTGTAATAAATTTCTCTTTTTAATAAATGTTCGTTTCATCTAATTAACATTGGAAATTCTAATTAAATTAAAATTAATTAAATTATAACAAGTTAAATTAAATTAAAATTAAATTAAATTAAAATTTAATTTAAAATTAAATGAAATGTTAATTAAAATTAAATCTTTATTTTTTTCAATAAGAAATTTTAATAATTGTTGAATATTCCTTGATTCTTTATATTTTAATATCATCCTATATTTTATTTCTTTGATTTTTCTATGGACAAAATTGTCATTTACATAAAACATTGACATTGTCCATCGAATTTTAATTTACTGCTAATGAATGCCGGCGAGTAAAAAGAATGAAAGATCGTAATTTCGCGACTGTCTGAGGCAATCGAGTGTCGTAAATTAAAAAATTTCCTTCTCGCCCGATCACTATCTGCTCGAGCATGAGTATTGTGAGGCATGAGCTCGTTCGGAAAACATCTTGTGTGAGATTAACGTAATAGCTACGCTAACACAATCGCGGCGAGGAAAGTGCGCACTCGCGCGCACGCTCGACGAGATCATTACGTAATACACACAAGCATCGCCTTACCGGTAATCGTTTTAACAACCCGAAACAATGGTAAGAGGTGCCTCCGGAGAGCAGGCACACCCAAGATCTGTGATGTCAAATCGGATTGACGCAGGCGGCTCGAAAAGCGCAATATGGCACGCACTTTTTCCAGGTAACAAATTGACGCTACTTGTCACCATTTTGATGTCAAAGTGACGATAAATAGGCGTTATCTGGGAAAAATTTGTTGTTATTTAATGTCAAAATGACATTAAGGTTCCTGTATTTTATAACTCTTTATTTTGTAACTCTATACCTAATAATTAACGTTATTTGCCGTCATTTTGACGTCAAAATGACATTAAAGATGCATCTTTATGCCTTCATTCTGTAACTAACGACTTAACGACAGTAATGTCATTAGTATTGTTGCGTAGGTTTTATACGGTGAAAAAAGCTGCGCAACGATATATTATATCATTATTATTGTTAAGAGTCATAAAATTCCAAGGAACACATCAAATTAAGAGAAAGTCATGGAATGATAATTTTTTTTTATTTGATTGTTTATGGATGTTAAGAATTAAAATAAAGTTATCAATTTTTTGTTGACTTTTGTGTATTCGTTGGAATAAAGGTCTAAAGATGCATCTTTATCCTGGTGAAAATTTTTTTCGTAATTTTTATACGAATTGGAACATTTTTCAGAAATATTCGGAAGTTTACATCTCTCAGAATTTTTCATACAAGTGAATTCTGAAATATTTTGAAATTTTTCATCCTATTAAAAAAAAAATTTCTCGTCAAATTTCTCATTAAATTAAAAAAAAAAGATTTAAAAATTTTTTTTAATTTTGTAACATTTCATTAGAAATTATACTTACAAAAAATCTTAGAAATTTTACGATATTTCATTTATATTTCATTTATATTAATATATATGAAAAATTCTGAGAAAAAATGTAGATTTTTTGAGAAATGTTCCAACTCGTATAAAAAATGTGAGAAAGTTATAAAATTATATAGAAATTCTGAAAAATTATATGAAAAATTCTGAGAAAAATTTTTACCATGGTAATGTCATCATTTTTTTAAATCTATTCTTATGAGTGCGTCGTATGCCGTTATAGTACGTGTCTTTACATCGCCGATTGCTATACAGGGTGTCTCGGGTTTACCAAACGCTCTTCTAATTATGGCAACCTTGAACAATATGAAGATAATCCTTAGTAAAGCCAATGAGAGAGAATATCGTTCATCCTTTCCAATTGTGCATTCTGAATTGCTTGAGTTTTGAATTATAAGATCGCGTTTAGAAGGTCGCTTGAGATCAGCCAAATTTCATCAATTTTCATCATCGAACTTGTGAAATTTCTCGTTCTTAATTCTTAATCGTCCATTGGCAATTTGCGTATTCTAATGTTTTTAACTCTTATAATTATTCATTTTATGGCTTATGCATTTTTCATGCGAAAGACTCGCTCGACCGCACTTTCGCTGCTTTCCTTTTCCTAAACACTGCGAAGCGCGAAATACTTCCGTCGGAGGCGGTCTTGCAGGAGCGATTTTTTAAACCGGTAATCTTTTTCCTGGAGACTCAGAATCGGGGGAATCAGAGTAGCAGCGCACAGCATCGCGGAATCGCGAGAGCGCTCCTTTCACTCGTTCTCTCACGACTGCATCGCGGCTGATCTTGGCGAGCAGTAAATAACGGCTCCAGTTGAAACTGAAAAGCGCCAACGCCACGCTTCTATTGCGAGAACTGTTTCTGATGATAGGGTACTACGCGGCGAATTATTGCGAGGCGAAAATGCGTGAGAATTTGCAGATCATACATAACCGATCAAATGGATTTATTCATTGCTATAAAAGTAATAGATATTACTTTATCGTTATCTATATAGTAGCATTTTTATGTGAAATTTAAGTTAAAAGCATAGAAAATATATTTTAGAATATTTTATGGGCGTTCTCAGGACGTGTTCTCATTTGGAGAACTAACGTTATGTGAGGAACTATTTGATTATTAATTATAATATAATTGATATGTATATATATATATATAAAATTTAATTAATATACCATCTTTTTTTATTATAAATATTATATTTTAATTAATAATTGTATAATCTTATATTGTTTCGTTTATAAATGATAATGTCAATACGAAGAAATCTTAATTTTCCAAATTCGGATTCGTTATGAATAAAAATAAATAAATAAATAAATAAATATAGTAATTGAGACAATGAGACAAAACAGTCGAAAATAATCACTGCGAGAATTCAAGGCGTTCACGATAAATCATACTCCAACTCGCGCGAAGGTAAAGAGGAGTGGCCCTACTCTCTCGCTCTATTCTATTCTATCGTATGTACATATACGAGCGTATATACACATACGTGCGTGGCATGTGTAATGACCTGTAAAAAAGAAATACGTGCTGCAACGTGCGTAAATCTCGACCGAGCATTCAAGTGAACCCTTTCCCGCGTCTGTTTCTTATGATCAAAATGTGTTTTCTTGCGGAAAGAAACGCAAAAAGCACAAAGCAATATTCTATGAAGCACGAAGAGAAGAAACCTTAGTGTGATTTACGTTTAATAATTTATACTTAAAAATAATTTATACTTAACTCTATGAAAAACTCTTTCCCTTTCTACTTGCTATTTTTTTTACATAATTACATAACACTTTTTTAAATTCTAATTTAATTTATTATATTAATTAAGAAATTATAAAGTATATGTAAACAACGAATTGTCTAAATAGAAACATTAACGAAGTGTAAATATATTTTATGTTACAGAGTTTCGGATTGTCGCGTCATAAACATGATTGTCCATCATGATAAAAATTAGTGACCGAACGATGTGTTGGAGACCTAATTTATTACGTCCGTGAGCGTAAATTTCGTGGTCAAGAGTAACGCTCTGGGCGAAAGCCCGTCTCAAAATATGCTGAAAACCGGTCATCAACGGCAGGAATGGTGTTCGTCCGCTCGATCGCTCAAGATCATGGTCAGCTCGAGACCGCCGAGTCCATCGACCATCAACCAAGAATCACCTGCCTACGTATTCTTATAGTTTTCGACACTTTTCCCTTTCGAGTGAATGTAAAAGATGCTTTCGATGCAATTTCTCGTCTCTCTCTAAAATTCGAACTTTGAATCTTGCGCCTTCCTATTTTAATCATAAATAAATAATATCTATAACTTAATTATTTTTTAGTTAAAAAGTGGATAATTTATATATATTTTTAGACACAATGGCTACATTTATCCTTAATTGGACTTAATAATATCCATAGTTATAAAACTGGTCATAGTCATTCTATTCTTCAGAAAAGTAGCTGTGATTAGGCAGTTTCATAATTAAGGATGTTATTAAATCCGATTAAGAGCGTCGTGTAAATGTAATTATTAATAATATAAAGACATATACATTTCAATAAAACTGATTGAATATTTTTTTCCTTAATAATGAATTATTTAATAATGAATTATTTAATAATGAATTATTTAATAATAAGGAATGCAAACAAACTTATTTTTTTATAAATAGTTAAAATAAGTAATGAATATGATTTTATCATATAATTTATAATAAATAATGAATGATAATTTATAATGTATCTGAGTTAAAATAATATAAATTCTATTCATTATTGCAACCATATTCGTCGTGATGCTATCAGAGATTTTATAACTGAGTCTTCGGAATGGAAATTTTTCAGCGTTGACATATTACTTTTGTCGATTCGCTGCAGTATATGAGCAGTTCGCTTCGCTTTCGAAAGGCTCTTCATTTCTCACTCGGCTGACGTATGTTAATCAGTTTTCCTCCAGTCATTGCTCCTCTTTTGGAAACACCATCATGTTTCTCTCACTGAGCAAAAATATATCGAGAAGCGTGAGAAGCCGCTCCGAAAACGCAATAAATCAGATGAAGCCATTTAACATAAATAACAACGTTGGAAAACATTAACATATTCTCCAGAAACGGAGTCGTGCGAAATTACGTCCGCATATTTGCTTGAACTCCACTTGAACCGATGTGATGGCCGTGAACCTTAAATGCGAAGACGAGATAAATGAAAATTTCCTATACTAAAAAGAATTCCTAAATCTAAATACATATTTCTTTAAATAATACTAACTAAAATAATACTAAACTTAAACATTTACTTCTGCTAAAAAAATATTTATTAAAAGTAAAGAAATCAGAATTACATCAAATTAATAAATTAATAAATTAATAATATATTTTAAAGTTTAATATTTTTTCAGTGTGCTGAATCACTTCATTTAGTAGAGAGATAAGCGAAATAAGACAAGACAGAATAAATTATTGATTAAGAAAGACTGAAAACGTCTATTCTTGTTTAATGCAAATTTTCGATTAAAAGCAGATAAAATTCATGATTGAAAGGGAGGAAAGTTCTTCCACGTGACATTTAAATTCACGTAAACGGTAATTTCTTCCTTAACGAATTTATGTACATTTGACGCAATCTACTTATGCATGCTTTTAAGCGAGACGATTCTAGACAAGCCTAATCACAATTCAGCGAACTCTGAGAATTCTCGGGAAAACATTTTCCCATGCATGCGACTTTTTATTCTTCTTTTAGCTGGAAAGGGTTAATTCTCTACCGAGAGAGAATCCTCGCACATTATTTTAACGGACAGCCGGCTGATACATCATCACTGATCCTTTTTCTCAGGAACAAACGTTATTGGCATTAATTTGGCAGTTATTCCCTCAAAATATCTCCTCTTTCTGTCACGTAATCATTTCCGTGTTACAAGTTTCATCCACTTCCTAGGTACGAATTTTCTTTCGGAAACAGATAATCATCAGACGATTTATCAGTGAAATGAAATTGAAATGAAACAGACAGAAACGGAGATTTCATTGTCTGCGCATCTTCGCGATAAATGGCGGACGTTGACTCCCTCGCCTTCTCAGAGAGATCATGGCCGTTCATGAGGTTTCACTGGTTTTGTTACGACGATTTTTTTTTCACTTTTGTCCCGAGGACAACTTTTTAATTGAACGTCCTGTGTCGCGCGACAGCCTTCCGGCTGGTACCGCCGAAGAGATGAAGAGGATCCCTTTTTGAAGATCTGCGATCTCTCCCTGCTAATTCATCACTTCTTAATTTATTCCTCCCCTACAGTTCGCCCTCTGTTAGCTTCTTGATCCCTCTTTAAGATTGCTTTTATTAGAGTTTGAAACATTCTCCAGCAAAATGAAAGTAAACGTACGTTGAGTCATTAATTAAATTAATTGTAGTCAAATAATAAATAAAAACTAACATAATTAAATTAATTATAGTGAAACGTTCAATATTTATCATTTAAAATAATCGAAGATGTTTGCTCTCTAAAACTTTTAGAATGAATTCCATAAGAATGAATTAAAGAGTGAAATCTCACTCTTAAATATTGAAAATCGAGCCACTCTTTTTCAAGACTGGCTCAATTTTCACTCTTTACAGTGAAATTCCATTCCAAAGAAATTAGAGAGTACAATAAACTCCAGCGAATTACAATACTTGTTTAATATACAGTACTAAATGAATATGATTAATGCCCATTTCCACCAATGTAGATTAACTTTAATCTCGGTTTTCAACTTACTCTTCGTTTTTTTCCAATCTTTAAAACTAGAAAGAGACAAAGAGTAAATTGAATCGAGATTAATCTGCGTTGATAGAAATGAGTCTAAATAATTATTTGAAAAGAGAAGAAATTAAAAATTTGCGGCGGGATAATAAACCAGTGTCGCAAATTTTAATATCTTCTTGTCTCTAGATCATCCGATATCTATTCTGCAGATTGTCGGAGTTTACCGCAAAACCACGTCGGATTGGAACCCCCTTGGTAGGCAGTCGCGCTTACGAAATCTGCAGAAATCGCTCGCAATGCTTGTTCATTCGCTCGTGCGAAGGAAAGAAAATGCACGCGCATATGGAGAGACTTACGCTTTTAAAATCCCTCACGTGTATCGGATTTGCAAAATGAGGACTTATTTTCACGGATGACAAAGTACTCATACGCATTATAACGCAGTGCACGACCTCACGCCTCTGGTTTTCGATTAAGTATTTGTTTACGATTTGGCAACGGGGGAAGGATTAATGACCGTGCGGTTACTCGTCGCGAATTTTGCAACGACACCTTTAAATCGAGGTTTCAAGACAACGAGGAAACGACTGTTATGCAATAATAAATAATAATTATTCTGAGAATATAGGGAGGATCGATCTCCTTCTGGTTAACTTTATCGGATTAAATTAAAAAAATTGCCAATTGCAAAACTGAAAAAGCTTATCGCTTAAAGCTTTCTTATCCTAATTTCTTAATTAAACGTACTACTTAATTATTAATTAAAAGTATTATATTTTACGTAAATGAATTATAATTTGCAGAAATGACAAAAAAAAAAATAAACAAAATAATACAATCAGTTTTAAGTTATGGAATCTAAAATTTCATCGATCAATTTAACCGATAAAGTAAACGGAGGTGGCGAGACCGGTTTATAAAGTTGATTTACGACTAATCGGAGAGTATATTCTATATTGAGAAAAATGTCTGATTAAATTAATTGGAATTCTAATTGAAAATGAAGAATTCTCTGGTTAAATCTTTTAGTTGAAACAATCGGACTTTTAAGTCATAATCTTCCTGTTCCATTTTCAAGACATCTTTCTCGATGCACATTTGTAATTAATTATTAATTCATTAGCGAGATATCTTGCATATAATCATTGAATTATAAAAAAGGGAGAAAAACATGCATTAAAGACGTTAAGATATCACGCGATAGCAAGTACGTGCGATTTAGCAATGTGTGTAAATTCCCTATCGCTTATGGCAAACAGCGCTGCTAGTTATTCCTTAATTATTTCCTGATCACGCGGCTTGCTAGGTCGATCGACCTAGATTCCATTTATCTCCCTCGTCGAGGATCTAAGCTGATCCGCGACAAGACGCGACAAGATCGAGTCGGAAGCGGAAGCCAGGGGATTTCACTCGGAAACCTCCTTGCATGTGCGCGTACGTGTTCCACGAATTTTATCTTACTTTCCACCAGCGCAAGTGCGTACGTAATACAACCGTTAACGCCACGTAAAATTGCACTCGTTCCCGCGAGAGCATCGCGTTGGAAACGCACGAGCCGCTCGTAATTATACTCTTACCACAACGACCGAATCTCGTGCGAAATGAAAGAGCGCTATATCGAGAGGTAACAACATGCGTGCGGTAAAATTACGTCTCATCGAATATAAAACAAGATCTAAAATTGTAAGTTGCGCGATCAGATTGAGTACCACTTACATACCCGTTTCTATCAGTGAAATCAGATGTCTGAATTCAGTTTTAATCTCAGTTCAAGTAGTTTTTCATCTTTTTCTAGTTCTAAGAATTAAAAAAAGATGAAGAGTAAGTTGAACCAATTAAGGTTAAAGATTAATCTACATTGATAGAAATAAGCATTAATCAAAGATAAAATTGTAGATCGACCTAGAATTATAAATGATTTCTGCCTTCTGCCTTTCCCTTCTCTTTCGTTCTTTCTTTTATACAAAATGATATTGAAACAATTTGATATACAATCAAGTACAAATATGAATTCGAGCTGATCGATTTTAGATTAACTCTAAGTTTACAATTTAGATAAAATAAAACAATGTTACTTACATATAAAGTACTTACATATAAAAAATTAACATAATATTAAATTCTTTTAACAAATGAATCATCGTTTCCGAACAAAACAAATCTCGATAAAATCTGACGTTCGACTTCATCCGTTCTAATTAAAAAAAAAATCTGTGTTACGTTCAGGGTCAATGGAGAATTGCAACAGTTCCTCTCCGTTTCGTAATTACGGCCCTTCGCGGTAATCACATGGCTATGTTACACTGAGGCAGCGGCAAAAGCGTATCGCTGGGCGTGTATGAAAAAAACGGGAGCAGTGAACGTGCCTTCGTACGCACGCACACGCGAATTGCGCGTAAGATCACGAGTGCGGACGACAAGTCGCACGTGTCGGAACAGAAATATCCGCGCAGATCGGACCTGATCGCACGTGACCAGGGACCTCGCTTAGAAAGCAAGCTTAGGTTTCTCAGGAATGCCATTAAGCAATCGCTCTCCATCGGCCCCGAATGGAAATAACCGACGCGATCAAGTAGATTACTCGGTGAGCCGAAAGAACGACATATCCGGCGATCGCAAATCACATTTCTTACGAACTTTTTCGTAATACGTCGAACTAGAATTGTCGAGATAAGAACGGAAACGAATAAATTGTAAAAACATTAAAACCTGAAAACGTTTACATGTTAAAGTAATATAAACTATCTAGAGCGTATATTTATGAGCAAGAAATATGTAAGATCAGGTGTCTGTGAATCTCTCGTAACAGTTATAAGTTATTAATATAAATAAATTTTTGTTTAATTAAAATAAATATCAAGCGTTGGACTTGTCTTATCTGAAAGTAACAATTTAAAATTTATTGGAAGTCTTGCTTTTTTGCTGAAACTTTACTTTTTATTACCACTTTTTTTACATCTGTAAATGATAATTTGTAGTCGTTTGTCATATTTAGAAATAATTATTGATCATTATCACATTGTTATAAAATATATAAATCATACTTAGAAATTTTAAAAGGATAATAATAATTAATTGAACGATATTTATCACAAATAATCGTTTTTTCAGGCAAAATTAAAAGAAAGGATTATTTTTCATTTATGACATTAATGCCCATTTAATTTAATTTTAATCTCAATTAACTGTTCATCTTTTCCTAGAAATTTGAAAAAGATAAAAAGTAAGTTGAATCAAGATGATTAAAATTATAATCTTACATTGGGAGAAACGGGCCTAAGATATCTGTTCTTTAACTCAAAGATGTGATTTGAAACTTAAAAGATTATTAAATTTTGATTCCAAAAGCTAAAACTACAGCTTCAAAATTTATCAGATCTGTGTGAAAGTTTTGTTCCGAAATATGCAAATCAATACAGTAACTCTCGTTTTTTCACGCGTGTATCGTACATCAGACGTACCGCGCACGTAATATAACGCAACGTAACATAAGCGATATCCCAATTACAACCAAGAGTACCTCGACGCAAGGATGCCGTAGGGAATGTATAGACGGTGCAAACAGTTATACACTTTCACTTGAATCTCGTTCAGCTTTACGGTTAAGGGATATACAGAGTGTCCACTATCTTCCTCGTCGAGGTTATCTCGATTATACAAAGTAATACCAAAACGATAGGCAAATGCATCAAGAGTGGCATTAACAGCTTCAACAATTGAAAGAATTGATTATTTTTAATTATTATTTTTCTCTTAATTCTTTTTTATTATTTATTAATTATTATCTTAATTATTATTTTTCTAACAATTAATAACAAAGAAAATAATAATTAATAAGTTCATAAGAGCAGTTATTAATAAAAATATTTTTTATAGACATTGTTCAATATCTGTTTCATTCTCTAATAAGAAAACTTCCTTTTAAATGTCTTAAAAATTAGATATCGTGGATGTGATTTAATGTGTACAATGATATAAAAAATACTGTCAAAAATAATTAAAGCCTTAAAACAATTTATGTGTTTCTCTTTCTTATAGTCAAAGGATGATAATTAAAGATCGAAGTGACTCGTTCAAAATTTTGCTTCAGGTAATTTTGATGTTATCGGGCAGCAAGCTTATTTGTTGCTGAACGCATTATTGTTTCGGATGCGACTGAATTCCCAGGCGAATCGTGAGACGAGGATGACATTCACTCGTTCGTTTATGGTGCGCGATCGTTCGTAAGAAATATTTCTGCGATCTACGTGTATCTTGTAGACACAGTATTCTTCGTTCTTTTTGCTGTTGGAGAATTTTTATCCGGGATCACATTTTCGTTTGATCAAGAATATCATTCTTATGTAAATAAAACGGGACGCTTTTGAGAAAATCTCTCGTTGTTATTGGATTTTTTTCTGCAGATTTTAGATACAATGCGTTACGATTATAATTACGATTATAGTTATTTAGAAATTTGTCAGAGCAATTATCGCTGTTATAAAATTAATATAACACAATAAAAAAGTAGAATCAGATATACAATTATAATAATACAATAAAAATGCTGAATTATCTGTAATTAAATATGTATCTTACAACCAAAATTTTATTAAAAACAATTACGAATCTTTTAGATTTTAAGGAATGAAACAATTGATTTTCTTGTTAAACATCTTTTTAATAAATTAAATTAATATTATTATATTGATAAGAGAATTAAATTTTTGAATGGATTTCTTTGAAATTTTTAAAAAAGTCGAAACACTGTCGTGTTAAAAGTTCTTTCTTGCAATAATTAAAGAAGTTCAGTTCGGTATCGTTGTTACTTTCTTAATTGGAAAATTTCGTCGCATCATCTCTGCTTCTGCAAATTAAACGCAAATACGGATGAATACTCTCTCGCGCTTTCTCTCATATTCAGCTTACATGAAAGTGACACGATTCTTTATTCATTGGTTGTCCTGCTCGCTTGTCCTCGAATATCTTTCATGCCGAAAACGCGATGTGTACACCGTAAGTTCTTCTTGACCGTAAGTACTTTTTTTTTTAATTTATTCTGAGTGATTTCCATCAAGTTGAAAAAAAAACGTGAATCGAAATCTAACAAAGTAAATTGCAAAATTTGAATTTCAAAAAGTTTTAAATTTCGCACTTCTTATTTCAGTTTAATTTAACTGTTTTCCGGGTTACAATTTTCTGGGCGCGAAATTTAAATCGAACGTAACTACACATGTATAAAAATAGTATCATCTCTTTCTGCTTCATAAATAATGCAAATATTTTAAAATGTCTCTCAACATCTCCACTAGATATTGTTTTCACTTGATATTATTTTCATAAACAATTAAAGTTAA
>NW_012130083.1:4604057-4640323 GCF_000143395.1 Atta cephalotes
ATATATATATATATATATATATATATATATATATATATATATACATATATAAAATATTAATAAACATAATTTTGTGTTATAAAATTAATATATAATATTATTTAGCAATATCATATAACATATATAAATTTTAAATGATACAAGTACAGAGACTTTTAACAGTTATTTCATATTGTCAAGCGACGCGGGGTTTGACAGGAATAACAAAGTGGAGTGTTTAAATGTTCTCTACATACCGGATCGCGAAGAACGCAATTATCCTGGGCTTGATTTGAAGATGCTCAATTCGTTGACAACTCACGGCACTCGGCATGCCAGCTCCCAGCTCACCTCAGACTGACTGCATGGAGCCCTGAGACTGTGTCGCGAGGGCTCTCGTTTGCTTTCACTTGGCGAGTACCGCAAACGATACCTCCTCGTGGATCGCCGATCGCTGATAAAAACACTTCAACGATTCGATTCGGCTTAACACCGCGCTGAGTGCTCGGAATGCTTCGCATAGAATTTAGATATTTAATATTATTCTATTACGCTATGATCAATATTATGTATATGCATTGTACATAATATTTATATAAATATCTCATAACATATTTAATATTTTCTGAATTTCTCACTTTTATCGATAGATTTAGATTGATAATTTTCAGTCATCCCATGTGTAAATATCTCGAAATTAGACATTAATATTTCTATATATAAATATATGTAAATATATTTCTATATGTAATAATATGTGAATATATAATGTTAATCATGTAGATTATTTGATTACAATAAAATAATCTGCGTAATTAATTTTAGATAGTATATTTTACGCAATTCTTGTATTATTATTGAAGTGCTACACTATTAATGTATATTGTGATAATCAACAATTATTATAATATATTATTACAATATAAATACAAAAATAATTTTTTATATATACTTATATCAATTAGGAAATCGATAAGTAATTATTTTTATTAAAAAAATCATTTATTTTTTATAAAATATTTTACATAACGATCCACACTATATTTTAATGCAACATATATACATAGCTTATTAATAAAGAAATTATATATACATATATCAATATGTGTCTGCAGTTTTAACGTAATAAAAAATTTATATATAAAATAACTTAGGATCGTTGTAAAACAAGAAAAGATAAATATGATGTAATTATATTAAAAATTTGAAAGATAAATATAATGTATGTAAATAATTTAAAAATCTTTTAGTACGAATCCTCGTCTTCTTCTTCGATGGGAATGTCTTCTCGATGCTGTTTCGGATTCCATCTACGCCAAAGTAATTCTCTCACTGTGAATTCGGAAAGTATTTCGGGACTAGTCATGTTGATATCTCGCGATACTGACGATGGCCATAAAACTTGAGCGAAAAGTATTTCCTGTTATTCGCATAAAATAAATTAAAAATTTCGCAGAAAATTAGAAATAACTTTCTCTAAATCACATATATAATAGATATATATATGTAATAGATAAATTCACATTTACCTTAGCAGCAGTTTCGGATAGTCTTTCAAATCCAAACAAATTATTCCACGTTATGGATCGCGAGGACATAGTAGAATCTATAACTAAAGAGTCTGCATCTGCTACTTCTATCATAACGATATAAGAAGCGTGATAAAATGATGGTCCCTCCTTATAAAGCACTGAAACAAAAGTATTTCGAATAAAATAATGATAACATAAAAAGAGGAAAAAAATTTTCAATATTACGAAAAAAAAATTAAAGAGAAAAAGAATTTTTTAAATAACAAATACAATATAAAAAAAATTATAAATAATATAAAAGCGTTTTTATAATACATTTTCAAAGAACAAGTAATTAAAAAAGTACTAACAGAAATCACCACCATATTTTAACCCAGGCTTGACAACCCAACCTTTGCTCCTATAATAATGATAAACTACATATTTCTGTATAAAATCTGGTTTCTCTTTGCAAAAGTACAACCATGCGCTGTTGATGTCTAGCAGACTACCGTCGAAGTGAATCAGTTGCAAGCAACCTAATCCAAAAAGGAGAAAAAAGGTCTCTTCGAAGGTGAGATGTAGAGCTTCTCGAATAGGAAAACCTTCGTTCTCGATTCTTGGTTTAATATTTTTTAAATAATTCTCAGTGTCTGAGTCGCTATCTGGCAACACTAATAATTTTCCATGTTGATTGTCATCCTCATTCATGCAATCGTTTTTAAAATCGTTATACAATTTCCAGTGATCTTCCTCCTCCAATCTGTCTTCTGAATTGTTCTTATCATGAGTGCTTGATGAGCTTTCAGCATTATCACATTGAATCGAGTCTCTATTAACAATGACACATATGTCATCCTCTTCTGCAGAATCTAGAGTAACTTCATCGATCTCTGTGTTTTTTGTATCTATCTCATTTCTCCGCTTGCTTCCGTTTTCAATAGAATTTGATGGAATTTCAATGATGTCGCCAATATTCTCTTCATCTGGGATATTTCTTTCCTCGTATTGAGCAATTGCTTTATCATCTGCAATTATGTAATAAATTTCCACTATATTTCAATATTACCTTATATTTTATTACTTTATAGATATTATTTTATAAGGTGTTATTTTCATTCATATAATGAATGAAATATAATGAATTCATACAATTTGAAACAAGATATATTGTATAAGTTAAAATATTTTTTATTACATACCTTTGTATTCAGTAGAATTTAATTCTTGGACTTCTTTAAGCCATTTTTGTCTGCAAAGCCACTGTCTGTTCCGAACAACTGGCGGTGCTCCGTATCTTGCTTTGCCAAATGATGGATAACTACGGGATAACGATCCTTTACCAAAAAATCCCTAAACACAAATATTAGTTCTTCATTTGTTGTTCATAGGAAAAATTACTCTAATAAAATTTAACTTTACCATAGAATGTACTGCTGTCATCTCTTCAGGTTCAATTATACAAGATCCTATATCTGTGAGATGTGCAGTATACATTGGCCATTCTTGTGTTTCATTTAATAGAATGGGAAATGGTAATTGTGATTTTAATTTTGTTCTTTTTCTTTTTGGTTCTCGAAGATCCATGTTTTAACTATAAAGAGATAATAACATTTTGGAAAAGCATTAGTTATATCATTCAAATATTTTGTAAGATCTGTATCTGCTGAAAAGAGTTATAAATTTTTGTATTGCATTATTAATTATTAACAAAAATTAATAAATAAATAAACTACCTAACAACTCGCAACTAATGGAATATAAAATAAAACCAATAATAAATTTCATATGAAAAGTTCAAAAATTAAATTAAGACTGTAACTCAGAGCTTAATCTTTAGTTAAAATATAAATCAATTTCAATGATAAATAATGAATAATTCTTTTAAGTAAGAGATGTGATTTTTCTTTCTTCATGAAGATATAACAATTAATTTTATATAAAAGTTATAATGATTAATTTTTCATATAAAAGATATAACAATAACCTATATGAAAATAAAAATTGATTTCTTTATACAAAAATTATATTATACAGAATTTGAAATATATTTTAAATGTAATATAAAACAAGAAAAATATATTTTTATGTTTATTATATTCTCATGTTATACTATTCATTACTGATTATTGAAAGAAAAGACTTACCCTTTCGAATAATAGATGCCTTCAGATTGAAAGTAAAGTTTAGAGGTTAAGTTAAGAGTAAAACACGTGCCGACATCTAAAGTTTGTTTTTTATTGCTGCATTAGACCAACTAAAATTTTTTTTTTGCTAAGTTTCAAACAAAGATATAAGTTATATATTCAATTATAAAAAAACAGACTTTTACTTAATCTTCATCATTACATATATATATCATTAAATATATATATAATATATATATAATTAGAACATTATTTAACTATTTAGTCATATAATATAATATTACAACCTGTATAAACTTGTATATAAAAAATTATATCTCTATAATGTGATCATTTATTAATTACTTATATAATTATATAATTATATAATTATAAATAGAAATTATTTATGTATTGGAGTCTCTTTGATCAGACATAGTCAGATATAGTCTCTACATTATTGAAAGTACATAAAAAATATTTCGCAGATAAAATCCAATTATAACTAATCAGAATATAATAGGATCTTATTAACTTATTCTCGATTGCATACACCATTCACATTGGTCGATGCTTAGTAATTTTTTACTTTTTTTACTAATGAGAATGTTTTATATTAAATTGGTTAATTAGTGATATGTACAAAATGTACACAATCAAAGTTTTCCAGTTTTATTAAACTTGTTGAAACAAAACTCCAGAAAAATAAATCTTTCCTTTATCCTCTCTTCCTTTTTCTTTTCTCACTCTCTCTCTCTTTCTCTCTCGTTTAAGTACAAAATAACATTTTGATTAATTCTTTTAGTCTTTTGAAAAAATTTACTCGTACTAAATCGGTCCTTCATCTATGTATGCGATTTTCAGCGATTCTCAACATTTCATGCACGTTGACTATCTTTTCCCGTACTTTCTCCAGCTGCTTGCCGCGCTGTTGTTCAATGCGATCAATCTTTAGCCAGTCTTCATAAGACACAGTTTGGATTGAGTTCTTATTGCATAACTCATAGCACAACTCGCGTCTGGCATCACCTCCTTTCAAATTGGAGGGAAAGTCATTGTATATTAATCTAGCGACTTGGAAAGCGTTTCTCATGGTCGTTAGAATGACCCCAGTTGGACCAGTTCCTGCCCATCCTGCGACATAAAGAGGTGCTAGCTCACCGTTTCTCTCTTCGATCTTACCGTTAATGTTCTCCAAGCATCCCATCTTTGCATTACATGGTATATCTTTATATATTTGCTCGGTCTTGTAACCGATGCTGCGTAGAGCCAGACCGCATGGGATCTCTTCGAATTTGCCGGTTGTCTCGGCTACCTGATTTTGTATCGTCTCTCCTCGCAAGTGATTGATAGCAAATTTGATGCTCTGTAATTCTTTATTGCCATGAAACTCGATGGGGCTGCGTAGAAAGATTTGATGTAGTTCTTTTGCGTGCACTGAGTCATTCTTGGATTCTTCTAAAGACTTCAACATGAGTTCTGTTAACCGTTTCCGGGGTCTGTCTAAAGTTGGTACAATTGTCTGTACGTTTTCGAAGTCTTGCTCTCGCCAAAAAGTTTTACAATCTTGCAGCTTCAGAATTTCCCGCAGTTCCGCGGTTGTAAATGCAGCCTGCAAAGGTCCTCTTCGTCCGACCATGATGACTTTTCGCACTCTACTGCGACTTAAAGCTTCCAAAGCGTACAATGTGATATCAGTATTCTAAAATAACCAAGAGAGAGATTTCAAATGATTGAAAATTAAAAAATATTTTTTAAATCATATAATTTAATCTTTAGAATTCTTATGTTATTTTGTTGTTATCCACATTCCTCTGATAGAAAATTCCTAATTAAAAATTAAACGCTAGTTAGATATTTAGGTATCACCTTAAGCTTGTCAATCGGCGTCAAAAGAATTCTTGCGACATCTATGGCTACATTGCCTTGACCTATGATAACTGCTTCTTCTACATCTAAGTTAATCTTCAGATCTTTATCATCTGGCAATCCATTGTACCAACCAACAAAATGCCGGGCTGATATTACATTATTTAAATGTTCACCAGGTACATTGAGAAATCGATCTTCTTGAGCGCCATAAGCCTGGAATGAAAATCAAAAAGTAATTATTAATTACAAAGATTTGACATATACTAATTAGAATAAATAATTAGATTTTGAATTGATGTAATGATTACTTGATACTTATTACACAATTATTAAAAAATTAATAATTAATACTTATTTCATTAAAAGTATTATATGTAATAAATAAAAATATGTAAATGTAAAATAAAAGTTACAAAAAATTTATAATATGTTCAAAAATACTTAAATAAATTTAATTGCTGATTATATTAGTAAATTATAATAAAAAAAGGATAAAAGTTAATCCTTTTTTCATTATAATTTACATTACTGAAACATTATAATATTTAAAATAAGTAAAGCTATTTATATCTTACATAACATGATGAATTCAGGAAATAAAAGTGTTAATTACATGAGTTAAGTGATAATATAATTCATTTTGAATATCAAACATACCAATAACACAGCATCATACAAATTTCGCAGGTAGTTGACATCAATATTGATACCAAGTTTAACATTGCCCAGGAATTCAACACGTGGATTGGTCGCGATTTTGTGAAATGTATTGAGGACATTCTTCACATCCTGATGATCCGGAGCAACCCCATAGCGTATTAAACCAAAAGGAACTGGTTGTTTGTCCAGAATGGTGATTATTGCATTGCTTGAATCCTGTTATTATCAATTTCATACAAATTTTATTTCATTTTCTTATTCTATACAGGATATTTATAAGAAAAAACCATTTAATAGATAATTCTTATATACAAAATACTTATACTATTCTACTTATTACACACAAAATATTAATATTATGGAATATGCATGTCTTCGGAAACAATTAATCAGATTATTATTAATTATAATTAATCTATTTTGTATATGCATATTATATACACATATTATTACCCTCAGTAACTGTTGAGCTGCATAGAAGCCTGCTGGACCTGCACCGACGATACATACTTGAGGTACGGATTGTTGTGCTATAGTACATAGTAAACGAGTACAACTCTTGAGAATGTTGTATCTCATCTTTATATGTGGCAATTGATTCAAAACTGAGTTTCACTGTTGATACGTTTCGACAAAATCATCAATCGAGCTCTCGAACGCTGTTCTGTTATAAGAATTAAAACAGTCCGTGAAAGGAGACAGAATCTTGATCACTATTCTATGTAGTAAATTGCAAAACATCAATTATTCCTCTTTCTATAAAAGCAAATACAATGAATCTGGAAGTATTTATCAGCCCGTATCATATTCGCTGTTCGATAAAAATATTATCGCATAAAATTATCAGAAAATAAGAATTGAACGAAAATTCGGGAGCATGTCCCTTCGACTTCGAGGTTAATTCCGCAAAGTGCGCACGTGGCATTGGACGCGTTCAAGTCGACAAAGCGATTGTCCTGCTCGCTAATAAATTTGATTGGTTGTTACTTACAGATCCAACCAATCATATTCAATCGCTCAGCGAGTAGGTTATCCTTGAACGCGCTTATCCTTGAACGCGCCTATTACGATATAAAAAAAAATATCTATCATGTCTGTCAAACTTATCTTAAAAATATCTGTCATGTCTGTCAAACTTATCCTGTCATAAAAACTGGGATTGCCATTCGATTTAGCATGATAGTTTTTTCTCGATTATATGTGTATTAATATATTTGCAACATGTTATCGTTTTTTTTACATCGTGGATTTAGATATAAGGATATGTTAGCTTGGAGGTTAGTTTGGAGGTTTTATTTTCATTTAATTAAAAAATAAAAATATTACTGTTTTATAAATTTATATTTGTTCATAATAAAAAATTTGTAATTACCAATCAAGACTCCTATAATGCTTTCAATTAAAAATTTGCTTAAATAAGAATTAAAAGATCAAGTAATATTAGGGATTGAGAAAGAATATTAAAAAATTTTTACTTTAAAACGATAGAAGCTAATAAGAATTGATGAAATAGTGGTCCAGACATCCATAATGTGTATGTCATTATTCTGCCATTGACGGATGTACATTGGACAGTAAAAAGAAGTATATAATTTGACTTCATATGGCCAAGAAATATAAGCAAGAGAAATACGGCCTAGGTTGTCCTATTCAAATAAGCCGAAACAGCAGAAGAACGAGCCGAAGATAAATAATAGTGCTAATGCTGACTGTAGCATTTTCGTAGTTTTGGCTAGTAATTTGAATTAATTCTTGCACGAGACACGAAAGTGTTTTAATAGATTTTATAAGAATTTTGGAAAAAGTTTTTGCAGATTCTTTAGAAATTTTATGAGAATTATACTGTAAAGTGCTTATATTAAATTATATGCATATTATAATTAAGTACGGTAGAATAAATACAAATGATCTAGATTAGATTGCTTTATTCTTGCGGGATTTTTATTTATATGTATGTATTATTACAGAATAAATGTGACAATCTTTACAATATGATATTTTTATAATAGTTTCCAAGATATTTAATGGATGCTTTTTGTTTACGATCTCTTAATAACATGTCGACTTGAGTTGAAGCTGATAACTTTGATTAAGTGTTTTATGTATGTAATAACTAGGTATATATAGAGAGAATAGTTAATGCGCACAATATAATGATTTTCGTAAAGTGAAGGTACGTAAAGTTGTTCTTATAATAATAATATTATAATCTGTTAAAAATTATTTATCAATTAAGAATATGCGGTAAGTATTGACAAAAGGGAGCCTATTTCCGATGAGTTTGACTTTGTTTATGTTGTCAAGATCATGATTCTAAGTGACTTTGAAAAGAGACTTTTAATCATCGATCATTATCCATTAAAAAATTAATAATAAAAACATATCTTTCGAACACAACTCTGCTCCAATGAAACAAATTCTCTGTTTTAAAAACGCAAATTATTTTTTATAATTATTGTGTTTTTAAATCTTGTTTTAAAGCAGAAAATTTATGTTTTTAAAGAGACTTTCCACGCGAAACGGAACCCATCCCAACTCTCCCCATGTCTAGAGGCAATACCAGGTCTATAACTGTAATGTTTCACAAATAGGTAGGTTTCCAAATATATACATTTCACTATTCGTAATATACCTTCTAGGCCAATGTCATCTATTCCTACATATTATAAAATTTTAATTTACTCTATCTCATAACTAAAACTAATTCCCCACTTAATTATTGTTTGAGTTATTATTGAGGATATTCATACTGATATGTTGCTATCAATTTGCCATCGCAAAAATTCGAATTCCAATAAGTTCAACGTGACAGACATAATACTGTATCATCTTGTCCTAAGTTGTCGAAATTGGTTGCTGTAACCCAGATAGCCAAATAAGGATATGTTGCCATTTTGCTGTCACTTATTCCGTATTCAATTTGTTCAAACTAAGGTGTTTCCACAAACTGTCTTTTAATTGTATCTTAAGTAACTACGCAAAGTATTTGTGTAATAATAGTTCATTTTTATAATAGTTTACGTTAGTAATATGATAAGCTGTAGCACTATTGTGCTGCGAATCGTCAATTATATAATTTTGAAGAGAGTGCACAGAACATTTAAGATACTTTTCATCTAAAAGAATTAATTTTTAAAATTTTAATTGTCTTAGCAATTTTCAATTTAATGTGACAAAGAAAGAAATGGGAAGCAAGAATGATATCATAATAAAAAGAAATAATTAGACAATGGCCAAAGTTCGATTAGAAAAGTTATCTACTTACTAACTACAATTTTCTTTGGTACCCCTACCACATGTATGCTCAATTTTCTGAAACTACTTCCGTTCAGTGTGTGCCTTCTGAAAAATTCTCTCAGCTTATTGATATTTATGTTCTCTATTGCAAGCACTTCCTTTTCACATCTGTCAAACATGTATTGCCGCTTCATGATCTCACTCCAGTCTCTGTTAAATCTGTTTTTCAGAATCTCGCCATCGTCATGTTGCTTTGAAGTCAGCCCGTCTTTGATATCATCTAATTTCTTTTCTGAAAACTGTTCTAATATGATTCGAAACAAATTCAGAAATTCCTCGATCTGTTGATCAACGTATTCAGTTGTGCATTTATCTGCCTGAGTGTAAACAGTTATAGAATATCCTAATATTCCATTGATATTTCTAAAATCGCACGAAACATAATTAAGCTTTTTTTGGGTTCGTAGATGATTCATTAATGATTCTTTCATTATCATCTAAAAATATAACAGATGAACATGATATTAAATAAAATCAATGGTAATCGAAAATGTTATTCACATTTTATTTACTATTAAAAATAAATATAAATTGAAGATTCCATATATTTAAATGTATAAAACAATGTTATTAAATGTTTACGATCATCAGCTCAATTAAAACCGATAATTCAATCGTAGCAATACCGACTTGATAATAATTTGTCACTATTGAGTTTACATCAGTTTGGTTAATATTTTTCAACTTGAAATAAAATGTGCATCGGGATATTTCAGTGATCCAAAACCATGGCTTCGTCTTGTTTTTCAAGGAACGGCAGTTAATTTTTTTGATAAGTCGTTGTATAATATTGATCGTAAAATCTTTCGTTACGTTGCTTTCTACAAGGCATTGGATGTACATATTTTTGATGAAGTATTGTACAAAATATTGAAAACATTCAAAATTATACCATTTCTTTAGAGCCTTATATTTGTGAACGTGTGTACAGTTGCCGTTTTTTAGTATCCATAATTCCACATCCCTATGAAAAAAATAAGCTATATGTATAGATTATTAATTAAAAATGATAAAAAAATATAATAAATATAATTCATTTTAAAATTAATTAAATATAAATTAATAATGTTATAATTAATATTTATTATTAATTGTTTTTTCTAGTTGTATACGTATATGAATTTTATAATTATTGCAATTATGTTTGGTAATAAATAGTTGATACTCGATAAACTTTTCTGGTTCTATAAATTTGTTGTAATATGCTTTGAATTGTTGCATTCTAATAATTTTATACAAATCCTTCGAAACAGAGACTAGATCCACTATATAGTTTGCGATAACCATCACCCAGGACTGCAATATAAATAAATTATTTATGTTTCTCCAAATTATTTACATATATGCCTTGGTGAAAATTTTTCTTAGAATTTTTATATTTTGGAACATCTTTCAGAAATACTCAAAAATAGTCGAATAGTTCATATCTTCTTTCAGAATTTTTCATACATGTAAATATTCTGAAATATTCTGAAATTTTTCATTCCATTAAGAAAAAAACTTTTCATCAAATTTCTCATTAAATTAAAAAAAATATTTAAAAATTTTTTAAAATTTTGTAACCTCAGAAATTATACTTTACAAAAAAATGTTAGAAACCTTACGATATTTCATAATTAATATATAAGAAAAATTCTGAGAAAAAATGTAGATTTTTTGAGAAGTGTTCCAGTTGGTTTAAAAAATGTGAGAAAGTTACATAATTATAAAAAAATTTTGAAAAATTATATAGAAAAATTATATAAATATTTTGAAAAATTCTGAGAAAAATTCTCATTAGATAACTTCGCCAACACACGCTTTATACTTACTTGCAGATTTTCGTTAAATCCGCTTATTTGTATTATAATATCTGTAGCTTCTTCATTGACATCGATTTCATAACCAAACCCAGCCGTTACAGCCGGGTATAATTTTTCGAGCAATAGATATTTTAATACATTGCAGTATATTTGCAGGTAAGCTGCACTGAAATGTTATTAATATAAATTAATATAAATTAACTTATATAATAAATGAAGTATAATAATAAATTAATTTATAAAAATCACAACATATAATAATTGTTAGAGTTTATAATAGGTATATATAATAGGTATATATAAGATCGACAAACGTTATAGTACTACTGTAATATATAAATATTTTTACATGTCCAAGCTATTATTATTTACTTTTTTGGTACTCGATTAATCAGAGAAGAAATAATGTGAAGATTTATGACACATCGGCCAATAAAACTTCGGGCGAAATCAAATCTCCGACATATAATCATGGTGTATTTTTACAGGATATTTCGAAGCTTCTGCTGATACTGATATGATAGAGAAATTATTAGTAAGAAATTTATTGCATGATGGTAAATTAAAATCAGGCAATGGCTCGATAGATTTCTAGCGTTCGATCCATTCTTTTGGTAACTCGATATCTTTATAATTAATTTCGAAATGAGGTTCGACTATATTTAATGCAACATCATCGTTGAAAATCACGATCTTCACTGTCTCTAGCATCAAAAAATCCAAACATTTTTGTATAGCTTCTGGGTTATATTCGAAATAAATATGCTTTCCAGTTAAATAATCACGCGGCTGATAGAAATGCATTCTCTTACATAAATCAAACACATCATTATGCTTACTAAAAAATCTAAAAAAGTCTTCATGTATAAGTGGCATATCTTGTGTATTTTAATAGTGTATTTTTCTCTTCTACATATCTACTTTATTCCTAAATGATTTACCTAAAATTATTATTTCCAATTTTATAAAGTTATAAGTCATTATAAATACTTTCTTGTAGACCCGTCTTTTTTATTAAATTTATTTTTGTTGAGCTCACGATTACTCGCAGGAAGATTGAGTTTGTTTTGTCTCTGTTTCTGAATTTGTAATCGACAGGATATGAATTCAGATACTCTGTATTATATCTGTATCGACAGTCCTATTGTCCTTTACATTATTTGATACGAATACTATAATTATGGTAACTTTCTATTGAGATATCTTAATTTTGGCGATACATACAAACAAATATTTGATATGTGTATTTAATTAATCATTTTGTATGTCAATTTAGTGTCTTTCATCATTAGTCTTTAAATACATTGCTGTGATTAAGTTAATTAAATAAAAAGTTACTAGTACGCGTATCAAGTGCACAATGTAAACTAGGCCATTATTAAAGTTCCTGTTGTTTATACGAGGGAAGAGCTATTTGCATGAATGACGCAGTGCGTAATTTGTTCGCTATTTAAACGCGAACGACACGCGCCCGGACGTGATAGAATTAATACGCGCAAGCACATTTTTTTTGTAATGTTTCAATTGTTGAATAATTAATTATCTTTTTCATATATAGATTTTCATAATAATAATAATTATTATTTTCATAATAAAATTGACAAGTATTCTTCACAAAGTTATGTTTGATTCATTTTTTTTCGCATTATAATAGTAAAATATAATAATATAGTAGAGTATAATAATAATCATTTAGTTTCACCACGTTTCTCATTGGTCATAGTTAGCATTTACGAAGTTTTCATTCTCTGAAAACTTACAAACTATCAGAATAATGACAGTACGATTATACGTAACAATTGTAGCTTTTTTACATCAATGATATATCTGTTACATCTTTATTACGCTTGTAATAACTTCTATATACTCAAAATTACATTGACGGAGAAGAGAAGACGTTTTCTCATCAGCCATGACACATATCATATTGTTTACTATAGGCTATAACACGTAACGATATAAAACCATACAGCATGTTCGCACGACATGTATTGACTGGCGCAATTATCGAACAGCTAGAGTGCGCTGAGATTAATAACGAAAAATATTAAAACGATTTGTTGACTTTATCTGAAAAGTATTAAACAAATTTTTATAATATAATATAATATATTGGAATATAACTCTTATAGTATAATGTAAATATAGAACCGAATACGTTCTACCATCTTGATCAAAAAGTTCCTGGAATTACCACCAAGTGGTGCTCTGAGTCAGCTAATTTGAAGTCCTGTTTTTTTAGTTAGGTTGCCACATCTATCATTGACATTCCACCAAATTTTATCACCATAGCTTGACATTTGTAAAAGTTACGCCGTCTTGAATACATCTACCTCTGCACGTATTTTCGATTTTTTACAGTTTTAAAAATGGAGTTGAATTTGCAACAATGAGTTTGTATTAAATTTTGCGTTAAAAATGGATTCAATGGTGTGAAAATCTTGGAAATGTTGGGAAACTGCAATTTTTTTCTGTTCGATCGAGTCAAAAAACCATTACGGGGAACGCGTTTTAACAGCCGAAAGGAGGTAATGGAAAAATCGAAGATGGCTCTGATGGTTATACCGACAATAGAGTTCCAGAAATGAGAGCTGGATCAAGTGCTGGCATAAGTGCGTTGCAGTCGATGGGGAGTACTTTGAAGGGGACAATATCACTTTTGATGAATAAAACTTGTATTTTGAATTTTCTGAATGAATTTCGAGACCTTTTTGATCAAGGTAGTATATCATAGTTATAAAATCTCGAATTTGTCGTAACAATTAGAAATTTTGTTTTACCAATGCATTTAAGTTATATGTTGATATCAAACCATAATAAACCATAATTAAACCATTTTTGCTATATATTAGAGAAAATAGATAGATCTATTATAAAGCATTTACCTGTATTAAAATTATCAGGAAGTTTAAAGCTGTTATATAACTGAAAAAGATATACTTTTATTATACTTAATAAAAATATTTATTATTATTAAATTGAAAACAATTAATATAAAAGAAAACCTTGAATATATAAAATAACAAGTAGATGAATATAAGGAATTAAAATTTGGGGGGATTATTAATATTTCAGACTGATTGCGTTGAAAGTCCGACAATCATATCGGCACGCAATTATAATTTCTGAAATTAATTCATTTAAATGAATATATAATAGTTCAAAATCTTAACATTCAGACCATAGTAGCGCTTCGTATTTAAAGTAATGTATCTAACATAAATAAATAACGGTTTTATTTCCAATCTTATTGTGAATACAATTAAATGAAAACATTAACATGGAGATGTTTAGATATTCATTTTTTTTATGAAGGATTGAATATGTATTTGTTCTATTATTATACATTTTATTAAATGTTTATACTTTTATTCTATATAGGACATACCTGACGAATGGAATTATATCCAAAGTGGAAACATCCCATGCCGAATTTTATCTCTTTTTGTTTTATTTGCAATATAAATTGTAGAATCTAATTGAAACAAATAATTTAATAAACGTTAAATGTGTACTACCATTTATGACAGTTTAGATACTCGCATAAATTCTATCAAATGGATTTGTAAAAAAAATAGTCGTTATTATAAACATTTCTGTTACATTAGAATCAAAGAAATAATTTCCAATCCCTTAAATTAAATAAAGCTTTGTTATTTTGTTTTTAACTTCTATATATGTCAAAATCAATCAATTTTTTTAGTATCAAACTAAACAGAATTCATATTTTTGTACTTATTAAATAATAAATTAAATTTAAGTTAAAATAATATCTTTCTTTGATCTAAATTATTCAACTCCATTGTTTTAAGTTAACAGTACTTTAAGATAAATTAGTGTCTTAATGAAATGATAATGAAATGATAAAAGTAACTCAAATTGGATATAACGTTATAAATTTAACAGTATGTTTTATACATTTTTAAGCTACTTTATTATACATACAAAGTTTGGGCAAAGCGAATTCTTTTTGCGTATCTATTTGATTGTGATATTTGATTTTGCGTATCTATTTGAATGCTACGAGTCTTTAATTGTTAAAGGCATAATGTAAGAAGATAAGGTGTATCCAACGATATATACATAGACCAAGCCCTTCCCATATTTTTCAGTGATGGAGGTTGAAATCGGAAATTGACAGATTTAAGTAGTATTTCAAGACCTATTTTACTTTACCGTACTACTCTCATCAAAAAAGAAAGAGATATCATGGGTTCTAAATGCCACATAAACCATCAATTTTCGCCTTCAAGCTACGGATAGAATGTTTGGTCTATGTATATATGTCATTGAGTCTACCATTCTCGAGGATGCGCAGTAGGAGAGTGAATTTGAGGCCAAAATTTGATTGGCTATAATATGCCAGCACTATACGCAGAAAAGTGTATAGAAATGCATGCAAAAGATCAAAATTTGATTGGTTGTTTCTAATATTGCTATCGCTATTATGTGCAATGGTACACCTTGTATTCTTACATTTTTAGATTTGGTTTCTGTAGCTGAATTAGTGTACATTTTACTTATAGTGAGATAGATATACATTTGATATTTGTCAAAAACGAAAAAGAGAGTTTTTACAATCTAGTGCAAGAAAACAGACCAAACTTCCTTAAATTTATTATAATAATTATCTTTAAATACTCTATGAATTATTTCATTGGCTAAGCAAAAAATAAATTTAAGGAAGTCTTAAGTACAAGATCTGACTATGAATACGGGCATTAGTCCTTATACGAATTTATTATTAAAAATATCATATTTTCTATTTTTCACACACTTATTAATTTTCTAAAAAAATAATATGTATTAAAGAATGACATTTTGATTTTATTTGTATTAAAGCTTATATAATTTAGTAATTTTCTCTTTCAAAACAGGTGATGGCTTTTTTCAAAATTATATTGTTTTGAAAGAGCTGAAATTCTTATACATGAAAAATGGTGATTAAATTTCTATAATTAAATATTATTTTTCTGTTAAATGGATCTTACAAATAAATACGTACACTTAAGTAAGAAAATAGTATATTTGTTTAACACCAGATTAAATTTTTTTTCATATTTAAAAAAAATGGCTTTTTCATGCTCTCTCCTAATAATTGCAAAAGTTTTATAAAATATTTTTAATTTAATATGCCAAAATGCATAGTGTTTATCAGAGTTGGGAGAGTAATCCTAAAAAAATAATGCGTTACCGTCACAGTTACTTTTGTTCAACATAACTCTTATCGTATTATAATTACTCATTTTTAAAAATAACCAATCGTTAGTTTTGTATTATTTTTCGTAAAATTGTTGAGTTTGACTCTTTCACATACGATAAAATTAGTCTTATTCAATGTGTTTCTGCACAAAAAAACGATTATATCTGGCAAAAACAATCGTCAAGAGTCTAAACTCAACAATTATCGAATAAAATGTAAAATATTTTTTAAGAAATGAAAATAAAAAATAAATATTTTGTAATTATTGCAAATAATAACCTTTTATTATACATAATACAATATTAAATTGTAAATTGTATACTTATATACTATTTGTATACTTACACAAGCATTTAAAAAATTTTAAGTATTTCGCTCATTTCTAATAACGACACGACTTTAATAATTAGAAGTACACTTTTAGGGACACAAAGCGAAATATTTCTCAGCAATATCAAAATATGATCCAATCCTATCAATAAAAATTAAAATAACGATAAAAAGAACGATTAAATCATTATTGTTGCTACAAAAATATAATGACGTTACTATAATCATTAAAGAAAGAAAAAAGTAACGATCATTACAAGTAATGCGTTACTTCCCAACTCTGGTTATATCATCAATGTTTTATTTTATAAAACATTGATGATATAATCAATAAATTTCTAATATTTACATTTTGCCTTTGCATATGGGAAAAAATAATTTATAAAATTTTTTCTATTTTACCATATCTATGGCGATAGTATGTATGTATATAAGTATTCTAACATAATATAAACGGATAACACAATTGCTGTTTTATGTTTCAATTTTTTATATAATAATTTGATGAAATTTATTTAGATAACCGAATTTCCATAAGCGCTAATAAAATTACGCATAGAATAGGTAAAATTCTATATAAAATCTTGTTGTAATTATTTACCTGTTCACATAAATCCTCATCGAGATTATAATTGGATTTATGGAGAATTGCTATCGTCTCGTTTATCTGAAATTGTTTCATACATTATGAAAGTTCGTAGTAAAAAGCTTTAGACTCTGTACACAATAGAAAAAATAAACGATTTCAACTTATCAAAAACCGTGTATTCTGATCTATCCGATTTCTGATTAAAATCGTTTATTTTTTATTTCTAATTCCTTATTTCTTCTATTGTGCGCAGGGTCTTACACCCAATGAATAAGATTGCATCATTTCAAAAGAAACTTCGATATGTGCAATTTTATTCTTATATACGCTTATCATTCTATAAAAGTTATAAATAGTCAGTAATTTTTTAATTGTATTATACCTTATAATAAACAGTTTGATATATGTAATTTAATGTGAGAAATAAAATGCTTTGCACAATGAATGTGAAAGGATATTTAATTAAGCGGAAGAAAAATATCCAAAACATCAATACTTTCTTATTACGTGAAAGTATGTTATGTATATATATATATATGTGTGTGTAGTTTCTAAAGAGTAATAAATCATTTATAATGACATTTGTACATTGAATACTTTGTTCAGTTTATGTGATATAAGGCATAGTTGTAGGTGGATGTGCCTGTAAATAAATTGTAATTATTATAATTTCTTAATTACAAAGATACGTATGAGATGTATCAAAATATACTTTAGAATTCGATTTAAAATAGTTGTAATTTGCGATCGATTCAGAATGTGCGATTATTTCACATAGTTGAAATTAATTATTTTTGTATGTACAAGGTGATTCATATATATTTAACTGGAGACCTTGAATATTTTACTTATTTTTGATGATAAAAAATGTTTCCGAAAGTGGAATGATTTAGAAGGAGATTTTGGTTGTTTTATTTATAAGTAGAGGCAACTTATATAGATATGAAGGTCACCTCCATTTAAAAAAATGTAATTATGTTATTTTTTAATTTTATGATTTCTCTAATTATTCTACGTATAAAAATTACACAGGCCTATAAAATTGTTGAAAGTTGATTGGGATTTAATAATGTTTTCTTACGTAATTTTTTGCGCTGAATCCAAATCCAGCTGCAGAATTGTTCTATCACAATCAAAATTTCGAGATATCTTAACCTGAAATTGTCAAAAAAAGTCGTTTTCAACCATATTTAAAATTAAATTAAAAAAGAAAAAGATTTCATAAATCATTGTAAAAGCAACTTAACTGACCAGGAAGTCAATCACTTTGCCTTAAGACTAGCTCCTATACGGCATAATTTATCGAACTTCGAATATTAATATATTTCCGAAAGAAAAAAATTGCTTTGAGATGATTCAAAATGGATTTTTAAGGAACCGTAAGTAATACTGTGGATGGATTTGATAAAAATTTTTAATTTTTAATTTTTAATTTTAAATATGGTCGAAAACGGCTTTTTTTTGGAAGTTTCAGGTTAAGATATCTCGAAACCTTGATAGAGCAATTCTGCAGCTGGATTCAGCGCAAGAAAACGTTGTTAAAGCCACTCAAAAATGCAGGCCTGTGTTATGATACAAATATAAAAAAACCAATGGTTTATAAAATATTTTATATTTTATTCTTATACATTTTGACATAAAATATTAATTCGTAATTAACTGTTTAAATGAGTAACTATGTGCTTTCTTTACACCAATTGATTCACCTCACTAGTCTGTGCAGGAAAGTATTAAGGTATGATTAACAAAAAATTAATATATTTTACGAGTTTATTGAACATTTTATGCCAATATGTATCAGAATAAAGTATATAATATCTCGTAAATTATTGGTTTTTCTTTACTTTAATATTTTTATTTGCAGAATAATTATAGAAATCATATATATTGTAAAAAAATCATATAATTCCATTAAAAAAAGCGAGTAACCTTATTTTTTTGATGCCTCTATCTAAACATGTTACATGACTAAAACTTAAAATGGATCTTTTATAATCTCCATTATCGAAAATGTCAGAATAGAGTACATGTAAACGATCATTGACTTGATGAAATCTGAAGCTTGTGTATCTGAATTGAATGAAAGAGTTTTAGTTATTTTTCATTAAAATTAAGATATATGCGTTACATATGCATAATTAATTTATTTGGATTAATAAATGATCAAAGTTAGACTAAATTAGAATTCTGTTATTTATTTTGGTAAATATCGGGAAAGAATTCTCCGATGATCTTGACATATGTTGACAAGATCATGATCCTGTGTGATCTCTAATAAGCCATCATTCGTTATTGGTTAAAAAATTATTAACGCAAAAAATCTGAAAAATAATATCTTTTTTATTATATAAAACAGAAATTTTCTTTAAAATATATTTTATAATTTTCCAAAGAAGCGAGGTCCATTCCACCCCTTCCTCTGTTAAGAAATGAATGACTTTCCATACGAAGCGTGTTTCATTCCATCTCTTCATCTATTTCAATGTTTCATTCAAATCTTTCTTCGCGTGGAAAGCCCCTGACAAGTAGGGAGGTAGGGTGAAACTCGTTTTGCGTAGAAAGTCCCAATTGGCAGAGTGGGATGTAAGGTGGATCTCGTTTCCCATTATAAATTGGATGTCCCTTGGCATAGGGAAAGTGGAGTGAATCTCGCTTCTCATGGAAAATCCGACGCTTCGAAAGAAAAAAATCAATTTTTTTGAGAGTGTTTCGCCTCCTAAATCTCGAGATAAGAACAAAATATAGGTTTAATATTGGAAGTACAAATTAGTTCGGTTCGCTTCCCTAAAGATTGCTCCAGTTGTGAATGGTTTATAGTGACAGCTAATTTTGGTAATTTCAGAGAGATTAAACATCTGCTAATAATATTAAGTTTATATCGCTTTCAGTTTCATACAAAAACCTTGATTTTTACTGTGTTTGAAATGTCGAATTTTGTGTTAACCTAGCATTTGTGAGAAGTTTTGATTTTCTGCTTTAATTGGAAGAAAAGCGGCTGAAGTCCATCGAATGCTTGTCGAAATTTATGGTGACACTGCTCCAAATATACTACTGATAAATCATGTAAGGAATAGTTTCGACGTTTCAAGGATGAAGATTTCAGCCAAAGACAAGCTTCGCTCTAGACAGCCAAAAAATTTGAAGACAAAGAATTAGAGGCATTACTCGAAGAAAATCAGAGTCAAATGCAAGAGGAGCTTGCAGAATCATTGGGGGTAACTCAACAAGCTGTTTTTGTACGATTGAGAGCCATTGGAAATGATTCAAAAACAAGGAAATTGGGTGCTTTATGACTGAAACCGAGAAACGTTGAAAGGCGATTTTTCATTTGCGAACAGCTGATTCAAAGACAACAGAGAAAAGATTTTTTGCATCGGATTGTGACTCGGAGATGAGAAGTGGATATTCTACGACAATCCCAAGAAGAAAAAATACTACGCTAAGCCCGATCAATCGTTGCCATCGACCTCAACATCAACACCACGGTCAAACATTCATGGTTCGAAAATCATGCTCTGTATCTGATGGGACCAAAAGGGTGTTGTTTATTATGAATTGTTTATTGCTGAAACCTGGCGATTCCATTACGGACGATCGGTATCGGTTACAATTGATTCGTTTGAGCTGTGCATTGCGAGAAAAACGGCCGAAATACGAGCAAAAACAAGATAAAGTTATTCTTCTTCATGACAACGCTTATGTCACTAAAGTCGTAAAAAATATTTGGAAACGCTCAAATGTATTATCGCATCTGCCGTATTCTCTACATTGCTCCTTCTGATTACTGGTTGTTCCCAAGGATGCAGCAAGTCATCAGTTCACTTCTTTCGCAGAAATCGAAAATTGGATCGCCTCCAAAGACGAGTCATTTTTTCGAGATGGAATTCGAAAATTGAGAGATGGGAAAAAGTAGTAGGCAGCGATGGATAATACTTTAATTGATCTGTTCATTCATTTTGTTTTGAAATAAATGCATTTATGAACACAAAAAACGGACCGAACTAATTTGCACTCCCAATATTTTTTTATACTCTACAAGATATTTAAAGCTCATTAAAATTATTGGTAAAGGTTAGTATTGATAGTTCCTTTGTTAGGGAGATATGGAGTAGTTCTTAATATTGTATAAAGAAAAATAAGACTTTTAAACTACTTTTAAACTTTTTTTGTTATTGTAATAACTTTTTAATGGATAATGAGCGACAATTAAAACCTCTTGGAAATCACTTATTGTAGGTCATGACATATATATCAAGGTCATCGAAAAATTCTCTCTCGATTGGCATATTAGCCTTTATTTTTTATTATTATATTTTATATATATTTGCCATATATAACGGAATAAATTTTAAACAATATTATGAATCTTTATTTTAGACCGCATATGTGAGAAACACAATTAATAGAAACTTAAATGTTTATTACGGTCGGAGCTGGATCTTCATTGCTTTAAATAATTCAATCAATGAATTATTAATATATATATATATATATATATATATATATACAATATATAATATACTTGCATATTACATTGTAATCTTTTTTGAACTGCGCCGAATTGTTTTTCCGGACTATAAACGTAATTAAAACTACTCTAGCAATCAAATTAAATTGACAAACAATTTTTAATAATTTGACGTTACAATCAAGCATCATATTATAAAGATGTTAATATGTTAAAAAACTATTTATTAGATGTTAATATGTTAAAAAACTTAAAAAAAAATTTATTATTTTTCCATTTAAGTTATTTTATTGCCGCATGTAGTATTTTGAGACGTTATTATACTATACTATGCTATTATATTATATTATACTATACTAATAGTATAGTATAAATAGTATAGTAGTAAATAGTATAGTAGTAAATAATATAGTATTATTCGGGTTACTTCCCTTTTTTTATTCAACTTTGTAGAAAAATATTACTGAGCGCTACTAGCTCGCAGTAGTATTTTGAGGTACTACTGCACTACTGCCATAGTGTAATAGTACTTTTTTTACAAGATTTATATCCATCTCGATATGATACAAAGGGTATATTCGAGGAGACTCTATTTACAAATTGTTCGCGGAGCTGCAGATAGCGCTAATAAACACGATTATGACGTTACTAATGATAGCGTCACAATTGCGCGCTAGCAATGCTTTCCTTTTGAGGTAATATATTGGTAGCATTGACACTTGCAAGCTTTGAACAGCACTATTGTGTTACTACATGTGATGATCAAGTGTTATTTCAAGAATCATTATAAATTATAAACTTTCCTTGAATCGTCCATAGATTCCTTGGACATTCAAATTCAGATTAGATTGCGTTATTCATTGCAAGTACCATAGAATAGAGGAGACTATAGTATATAATAGAGGAGATTAGTAGACTATAGAAGTAGGTAGATTAATTAAAATTACGTTCAAAATAAAGTACACATAAACGTGTCTAAACATGCAGTTTCGACTAGAGAGTCTCAAAGGAAGAGATTAGAGGAAACTGATCATGTGATCCTGATTGGACGCGGGCAATCACTTGATGCAAATTGCTACTCTCTTTGAGACTCTCTAGCTTCTATTGGAATATTGCGAAGAAAATAGGAGTTTCTTATTATTTTTACTTCGTTAGTTAAGAATATGTATAAAATAGGCGTACCTGCATAAAGTGTAAAATATATAATTGCGAAAAAGTGTAAAATATATGTCTACATATATAAAATTTAAAAAATACACATACATCTGCATATATCTGCATATAAAATTTTAAATTAAAATATTTAAATGTTTGAAGGTGGCTAAATAATAATATAAATATAAATAATCATAAATATAAATAATCAAATATAAATATCTGTCGTCGTGGCTGTATGCTCCTTATTATTTATATGTAAAAATATAATAATTATAATATTATATATATATTATATATAATTATAATATTATATATATATAATATTATATATAATTATAATATTAAATATATATTAATTCTTTTTTAACATTTTTTAATTTATATCACAAATTGTATTTTTATAAATTATTCAGGAATAATAAAAGAATTATTTTTAATAAATAATTGCAAATACATTATGCTACAAGATTGTTACGATATTATAGCGCGATCTTGCTGAAGGTGGACATTTTTATGATGCATAGATATTGCGTCATTTTCAACCTTGAAGTAACATAAAATTTGCGATAACAAACAGTATTTTTTTTTGCAGTAATGTGTTTATAACTTATACTTTATACAATCATGATTACTCATTGAATGCATCAGTATGACCTTTAAATGTTTAATATAAGTCGCTCAAAATAAACAATATCGTGAGAAATAGATAAATAGCCCCTCTTTATCCCATGTATAAAATTATTAGTGCAATTTTTCTTTATGTAAATTGCTTATTATCTAATCGATTATCCGGGTTGCCTATCTGCCTATGGGACACGTATGTTACTGATAATGCGGAATAAGATTAGATCGCAAGAGAGTCTGGCGGGGAATGAGACAAGAGAAATTGAATTTTACATTCTGGTATAAAATTCAATATAGTATAAAATTCAATAATATGATATAAATATGTATTTAATAACATAAATAATATCTGACTTAATAAAAAAATTATATTTAAAATTATATAATTATACATTAAATATTTATTAAATTTCATTTATGTTCGTAAATTTCATTTATGTATCGTTTTCTTTAGCAAAAGATAATTATAAGATGTCTTTTAGTTTTATTGAAAAGATAACTTAAAAAAAAAGTCATCTTTCTCTGGTTGTCTTCTCGATAAAGCAAAAAATCGACTAAAAAACATCTTTTCGTATTATCGAAAAGACAATGTGGAAAAAATATCTTTCGTCGTTCACCCGCGAGCAGTACGCGGGGTCGCCACCAAACGGACATGATGGAGTTCGGGTTCTCATGTTTAAAAACCATACTCGATAGAATAAAAGATGTAGCATTATGAGAAATATAACTTGTGTTCTGACGAATACTCATGAAATATTTTTTGAAAGCAAGTCCTTAAAGGGGACTATGAACTATGATATAATGGCGCTCTTGTACACATCATACAGCAAATATTGCAGACATAATAGAATATATATTGACAATCATACACATAAATGAAATGTATATTGATAGTCATACAATTTTGTTTAGTTTTGTATAAAAATTCATTCAGATATCTAATGTTATTAAACATTACATGTGCCAAAATATCGAAAAGAAGTTTTAAAGACAATTAAAAGATGTTTACAGAAGTCATCTTTTAATAGACTTTCAGACGATTTTGTGTTCTTTGTATATATAACAGATTTCTTTTAGACATTATACCTGGTAAAAAATTTTTCATGCATGAATATGTATGAATATGTATAAACATGTATAAACACGCATAAATATTCATAAATATATATAATTATATGAAATATGTCCATACATCATATATCCTTCCTTCTTTCATAAAATTACTTTTTAGTGTAATAGAAATAATAATAGTAATGTGAAAACATAAAAAATAATTATAAAGGTAATTTTTGTACTATTTGTTTTAGAAAAAAATCAAGTTTGAAAAAATATAAAAAATTATTTATGTATAATTATATATAAAATTATGCATAATTATGTATAAACAATTTTTTTTGTATTTTTCCAAACTTGTTCTTTTCTAAAACAAACAATGCGAAGATTCCTATAAAGGAATAAAAATACATTCAAGATTCAAAAGCATTCATTTTAACATTCGTGAATCAATATTTCTGAAAATCTGAATCTATTTCAATTCATTTCAATTCATTCTCGTTTGCTAGGGTACAGCAATATCTAAAGAATACTCAAATCGGTGAAGTGTAACATAAACTTCTTATTTACCATATTTGTTTTAATAAATATGTAATTGGAAAATGAACAAAAGCATTGATCATTTTGCTTTAACTTGGATCTTCTATTGATGTGTTAAAGAATTGTCGTAGTACGCGACATTGATTAATTCAATTATTACGCATTGATGAATAAAAACAAAATTAATTCATTAATTTATTAATATTAAGATAATAGATCTTAATATTAATATTAATCTTTTGGTCTTTTGATATTAAAGTTGAGTATACTAAAATTGAGTGCGAATATGTTACCCGAATGTATTACTGCGGATGTCGATAATATGTGACGTAGTTGATGTTTTATGCACATAGAGGCGCTAATAGTTCCATCCAAAATGCAGACCAACAACTGTTGCAACACGTCTATTTTTCTATCTTTCGCTTTATAAATAACATAGACCTTTTGTTTTCTAAAAGAATTATCGCGCGTGCTTTTCTGTTTGACGCGATCTGAGTTTGGCAAGTTTCATGATTGTCATTTTGATAGTTGTGTTTCAAACAAATAAACATATATATATTTGCGAACGATTCTTTTATCATAGAAGTCGGCCGCTCATAAGAATTCGACGCAAGATGGTGACGCTAGTTATATTTTGTGAATTATGATACTGTTTGAAGTACTTGATTTGTTTGAAACAATCGTTTCGAAAATGTTTCTTTAATGGAAAAGCAGTGCTGTTTTGGAATTTCCTGGGAATGTAACATGTCAATTGAGAGATATCATTACTAATCATTAGCATAATTCATTAACAAGGTATTTCTTATGTAAACATGGTGAGGATATATTAGGAAGTCTCAATATTGCTTTAATATCTTATGCTAATACTATCCCTTAATAACTGCAATTATTGCATGATTTAAAATTAAATGCGGTAATAGTAATTGTATTTGCTAGAATAAAAGAATCGCTGCAGAATAGAATAAAACACCCTGTATTGTCTATATAATTCTGTAATTGAAAAAATATTTTTTTATTGATCAGATCTTTACTTACATTTCATCTTATATGCTATTATATTATCTTAAATTATTTTATTACTTACTCTATTCAAATAAAGTAATATTAATTGCTTTCCATTTTCACAAAAGTGATACTTATTTAGTGATACTTAACTCTCACCGTGAATACCGGGGGTTATTTGTGTGTGTGTCCAAGCAATTTTTTTAAATTATGAATGTTCTGAAAATAATTGAGCGCAGAACGCGCCGTTCTGCTTCTAAAAAAATTTGTGAGGTGGAGGAAGATGAAAATCTGGCAACGAATATCATTTTCTCGCCGAGCTGCGGATATTCAAAATCGAGCGCGGACACAAATGACTTCCATATACACTCAATGTACATATTTGTCGAACAAATAAAAAAGATTTTTTTTCGTATTTGTTGACTATTTTTATAAGTAAAACACATGTATAACGAAAGTAAAACACATGTATAACGAAAGTAAAACACATGTATAACGAAAAAATTTTTATTTACAGTGTTAGAATAAAAATGGAAAATCGCTCTACAGAAGAGACATGTTACATTTTCTTCGTTTTCTTGATAATGTCATTCCATATGTATTTTTTTATTTACGAAAGTGTATGAGATTACAGATTTTAAATAAAAAATGAATTTTTTAAAGTTAAATGTCAATTTTTTATAAGAACACTTATTTTTATAAATTTCGAAATTTAATAAGATTTTATATTCTAAACTTAAGCATTTAAATGTAAAAAATTTGTTGACATATATTTTTTTTTTTATTAAAATATGAACTTTGAATTTTATTTTCCTTTTCTAATTATTAAATTTCATTGATTTGATCAAAAGTTACAAATTTTTGAATGTATCACTACCATACTCACATTTATGTAAATATGTAAACACTTTGTGTTTACATATTTACATAAATAAAATATTTAAACAAATAAATTTATTAAATTATATAAATTATATAAATCCTTCATTTAGAATAATTAAGAAAATTACATGAATTTTTAAATATTTTTTGAATTATTTAACCCATTAAAAAAATACCGGACATGAATGACTTTCGTACACTTAATGGGTATTAAAAAAACGTATACATGGTGAGGGTTAAATTATATGAGTATTTTGTACTCAGATAATAATGTCATTACTTTCTTGATGACAAAGTTATTACCTATTAATACAGGTTTATCACTTTTAATGAGTTAATAGATAAAGATTCAGTAAAGCACGAGAGATTATAGATAAAAACTCAGTTGGATTTCATTTGTTAGAATGAAAAGAAATGTATGTTCATCTAAATTATGACGTTATCATTGAAAATTATGTGAGTTTTTATGTAAATGGAAAGCAATTATTATAATATTATATTAATTAAGTACATGTTTCCAAAATTTTTTTGGAAGATACTGAATCCAAGGGTAACAAAAAAATTAACACAAATGTTCTTTTTTTCAACATGTATTTTTACACTTTCACATCTTGCAATCGATTTAGCTTATTTACATAGCAATCCGGGTGATAATGTAATTTTATGGAACATAATTTGCAGAAGGATGTGTTGTCTTGCGATTGCTTCTTTCCTTCTGCCAATGATTGACTTTCTGCAGCCGACTTCCCGCGACGGTGTGCTGCAGTTTTCGTCGTCGGTAAGTGCAACGCTTGCATGCAAACGCTTCTATTTCCTGTAGCCTAACTTGCGTAGGGCTTTCAAGTCCACGTCACCGTAATAGTCTTGGCTGAGAAATGTATGAAAATATTCCATGTGACTTGATCGTAATGTATAATTATCTTAAGATTTATCGTCTTTGAAGTTTAATAATAATTTTTTATGTGAGTCTTTCGCGTGGAACTATACATTGATTTGTTATTTTTTATTTGATCGAGTCTGAATAATTCTAGAAATCGCAGAATTGATCATCATATTTAAAAAAAAACCTAATTTCGCAAAAAAAGAACAGTCTTAATTAATTTTAGCTAATTTGATGAACGTTTTTAATTTGATTCCTAATTTTTTGCTTCATGCAATATCGGGCGTGTAAATTTTAATTTGCAATTATTTTTTTATTAAAGCAGAAAAAATTCATAATTTGTCAAGGTTGAAATACAATATATACATGAGACATTATATTCATCTGATACAAATAAGATTCTTTCATGAAATATAATGTACATTTTCTTCAAACGACATTTCAGTTATAATCAAAGTTAATTCGATATATACAGATTCGACGCATGCCAATTTTTAAGCTTAAGTTAAGATTTTCAGGCTGTGATTGATATATGATATATATGTATATGATATATATGTATACATATATATTACATACATTACAATTAAATTATGTACATCATTAGATAACAGTTTCATGCAATAAATGATTACACAGAGAATGTGCTAAGAAATCATTAAATATATTAAAAATTACAAATGGAGAAATGTGTCAATGATTGATAAAAATGGATTAGGAAATATAGAAATTTATAGGGCAAATAGATAGAAAAATTGTTTATATTCTCACCACACGTTTAATATCAAATATCATTTAATTTAGACTATCTAATTTTTTTCTGATACATATCTTTCTGATACATAATTACAATATATACAGCATTAGCATTAAATAAATGGTTTTTAGAATTCCATCTAATTTTAATATAACTAGATCTTAGAACTAAATTAATTATTTTAATATTATATAAAGAGATAGATCATGGAATTATTAATCAAATTTTAACATTAACATCAAATATGTGGTGAAAATACAAGTTGAAGTCTTCCAAGAATTTTTTCTTTTTTATTTAATGAAGTTTTCGTCTTATTTAAAGATTACACGACAAACCGGCTGATTTTGCTTACTTAGTAGTAATTATTACAGTTGAAAAGATTTCTATGGATCACATCGTGGATTGTTAACTACTCGAATCTGATAAATTTTGATATCATACACGATGTAATTGATGTTTTTCCACTTTTCTTTATTATCGTGTGTATCTTATTCAGGAATTAAAATCTGTGTAATTTCGTTAAATTTAGTTTTTTTAATTATCTTACTTCTGTCGAAAACAATTTTTATAAAATTCATGCATGTTCTGCAACAATAATAATTTTTAGGAAACACATCTTATCGATCTTTACAATTATGTATATTATATAAACAAAAATTAATACTATGTACATTAATTAAAATAAATCAGTATAATAACAAACATGATCATAAAAATAATCAAAATATAATATTTATATATTTTTAGAAAATTTTGCAAAAATGACCTTCAATTGTTGCGTTTTCATGCGAAATTACAAGTTTTCAATTCCTATTCTCACTTTAATGAAAAAAAAGGAAAAAAGACAGAAGAAAGATAGATAAGGAATAGTTCACAGTGTGTGTGGATAGATTAGAAATAGTTGAGAGGATTAATTTTTTATTTATTATATAAAAGAGAAATTGATCAAAAGAAATCGCCAATGAGGCGTCACAATTTACATAAATTTTGTGGAAGATCAATTTTTTTGAGCATTTGTCAGGAAATTTTCCGAGAAATTTTATGCTGTATCAATGTTAATTATTATTATCAATTAAACATTGTATCAGCAGCAAAAATTTAAATTTAGTTTCTTGTTAAACCTAATTTCTTAAATATTATAAACTATAATTAATTCTGTGCATGTTAGAAAATTATAACAGAATAATTATATTAATTTTGAGACATTTTGTCAGTATTTCAGAAATTTGTTTTGATAAGTAAAAAATTACATTATTAGATTTTTAATAGCGATCACTCGTATTACTATATTGCAAAATATAATATACAAAGAATTTTAAGTGAATTCTTGAAATTTGCAATCGTCACTTTAATCGTATGTATATGTTCTCTTCTATAATTATAGAAAAAGAAATTGTAAGATAATTATATGATGACGCGTAATTAGGGCGACGAGAGAGAATTTCACAAGAATATTTATAACAGCTCGATCGCGCATTTCTTGTCCTCTCAGAATCTCGCGGGATTTGTTTTGAGATTTCGCTTCGAGATCGATCCTTGTGGGCTGCTGTTTACTTTTTTTCCGGAGAACTTTTTATGTAATCAGGACTGCATTTTTTTCAATTGTGTATGTATATGCAAATGTATGTTATGCGTGATAAAAGAAGAAGAAAAAAAAAGAAGTGAAAAATATAGAAGAAATAAAAGGAAAATATAAAACAATAACAAAAAATAGAGAAAGAGGACCAGATGTAAAAAGAGGAACAGGAAAGAAAAAATTAACTTTGATATAATTTATTGGCATAAAATCGATATAAATTTAAATAAATCAAAGAACATTATATAGACGATACAAAAGGTATAAAAAGATTTCAATAAGTTTATCAATATTTTTATTATTAAATCATAGAGGACTAAAGTAAAATTATAAACTTAAAGAAAAATTAAATTTTTTATTTAGGATACGTTTAATATTTTATATTTTATTAAAAGATGAAACATAATTCTTTTTCTGAATTTTTAAGCATATAAATGATTCTCAGAATTATATTTTAATAAAAGATCACTATTCATTGTAAAAAGGAGTGCTATTTTAATTTATGATCTAGATTTCACATCAATAACTTGCATTAAACAATAAAGTTCGATAAAATTAAATGGTAGCAACAGAGAGAGAGAGAGAGAGAGAGAGAGAGAGAGGAGGAGAGAGGAGAGGAGGGAGAGAGAGAGAGAGAGAATGTATGAAGAGAAAAAAAGTAGTAAGAAAAGAGAAACAGAAAGAAATAGAAAGGAAAAGAAGATGCGAAAAAGTGAAGGGATGGAAGGAGAAAGAGCGAGGTAAATCAGGATTTATTCCTGGATGGGTGAGGGCCTCGTGGGCCCTCCTACTGTTGTGGGCCTAGGTTTGAGGACCGCCTGGTTCGGCTTTCTGGGCTCACTCTGGATACCAGCAAGCAGCTCGCTCTTCCGGATGCTCTTCAGATCCAGGTCACCGTAGTAATCCTCACTGTGGAGCAAAATCGAGAAAAACCCGGGGTCAGGACATGCTCGGTGCGCACTGTTACTGCGTACTGTTACTGCGTGCGCTTGCCGTTATTTTGCGGACGAGATGCACATGCGTATACACATAGGGTAGTCATTCTTGCAAGTAGTCATGAAAATTTGCGGACTACGAAAAATGTTTCAGAATTATCGTCATTTCTTTCTTTTTTAAAATATTATAGAACGTAGCAAGAAAAATCTTTTCTTATCACCTTGTTTAGGTGTACACATGTGCAAATTTTCATGATTAAATGTCTAGCACTTTGATTTGTCGTGTAGATTGCCAGACTAGAATCATATTGATATTAATTTTGATATAATATAAATTCTTTAAATAAATATACCTAACAAATTCTTTTTACTTAGATTTATAGAAAGAAACAATTTTCATATATTTTTTTCTGGACTACGAATGGGGGCTGCTAATATTATAACACGATATTAGAACACTGAGATAGTTAACATATATGTTAGCCACATGTTAGAAGATCATTGAGAAATATAATTATTAATATTATTAGTATTAATTAATGGACAATTATTTGTTAATTTACGATTAAGAACAATATTTGAGAGATGAAGACTTTCAAAGATAGAAATTACTTCATGATGCGACTTTTCAATTTTTAAATGCACGATTTGTTGCATCAAATTTCCATTATTATTTTTTACAGTAGTTACATAAAACATCATTAACTATCGCGAAAGTATGCTGTAACGCGAATATCTTCTTAATTACACATTATCCGCGAATGCAATTTCTTCTTGAAAGTTCTTAAACACGACTTCATTCAAGATAGCTCGATGTTTTCATCAGATGACTGTAATTACTGAGATAATCGAATTTGAACATTTTTATAACACGCCCACAATTATTTGTTATACAATGCATCGTTAATGTCATTTTCGCACTTTTGTAGCATACATTTCTCCGCAGATTGCTCTATTAATTTCATAGTTATTTAACTCAGTCTTTGTTTTGACATAAAAGCAATATGGCAGAAAATTTTTCACAAGATGATTAGAAGTACAAAAAGTTAATCGATTAAAAACTTATAAATGGAAATATTACAAGAGAAAAATTTAAATAAGTTAAAAAGAAAATTAAAAAAATTCTTTATTGTACTCAAGAAAATTCTTTTTTTGCATTTTACATATGTTTACAGAAAGAAATGTATCTGAAGTATCAAATTTAACTAAAAATTTAGTTAGATACTGGATTCATATCTTAGAATAATTTTATTGAACCATTAAAACCATTAAAATAATTATGTAGAACGTTCAAACTGATTGCTAGAATGTCAAAACTTTATGCAGCATTGTTCATCATACTTAAAATTTATGTTATTATTATTTGATAATCTAATAAAATTACTTTCAGATGTATCTAACTAAATTTTTTAATTTTAAAATTTTAACGAAATCGTTCTTTCCGTTATTTTAATTTTTTTTTTTTTGTAAAATTTTGTCAATCAATTTACGATTATTAATTTTTTTGCTCTTATAATTCTTACAGTGATCGTAATTTTTAAAGGGGTGAGACTTTGAATTCTCTGATTCTTCTAATTGTCGTTTACTAACATTCATTACAGCACGAAATTGAAAATAAAAGATATTCTTATAGATATATTCATTCATTTTTGTTACATTTAACTGCATCTTGGATTAGAATTCAAATGATATCATATAATAATTATTTTGAAAATCGACTATGCTTATGTTGGAATGAATTAAATAATTTATAGAAAGAGAAAGCTCGTTTAAATATGGAGTAAGCATTGTTCTAACATTCGTCGACAATTCTATCTTCTTTGATATCTTAAAAATTTATTTTTTTCCATTTTTTCAAAAATTTTTTGCAATTTCGCAGTTTATTCATTCCTGCACAATTGGAGATATGGCAATTTCGGGACAATTGTATTATGTATATAAATTAAGGCAATACTTACCATCCGGGAACATCTTCGGGATCCTCGCAAGCGCCGCTGCCATCGGCATCGCCGATCTTGAAAACTGTGCCAATCGGGCAACCGTATTCCCTGGCGATGCCCTCAAGGCATATGTAGTACTTTCTGCAATCCTCCGGATGGGCGTGTCTGCTGAAGCTGCCGGATGCACCGCTCACTTCTCCCGCAGCCGGACACGTGAAACCTCCGGCGACCTCTGCATATTGCAATAAATAGATATATAATACGAGCGACAGAGAAAGGCATCGTATTTCTTCTAATTGCGATACTGATCAATCTTGAGTTAGCAAATAAAAGCAGAATACGAGACATCTCACATCTTATATAGGATATTAAGAGGATATAAAATATAAGAGAAAAGATGTTTTAAAATTTTAATGTAACAGTTTAATTGATAAAAAGTTGTATAAATAAATAAATAAATATATATATATATATATATGTAATAGAAAAAAATTATAATTTTTATTTTGTTTTTATAAATAAAAGAGAAAAATAGAGTAGCTAGGGGGAAAAATTGTAAAGCGAACGAGGTGAATAGAAAGGGAGTAGAAGAATTTGTGACAGTTATATGTTTCGAAGTAGAGAGGTGAGATTGACTACACGTTTTATGTTCTATTATCTGCGTCAAATCGCCTGTGACAAATTCTTGCGTGACTGAATCAGAAATCCATTCAAGTTTATAATATTCAATTTGATCAGTGTTAGAGTAAAAATTAAAATATCGAATATGTTAAAAAAATTACAACAATAAATATTAAGGATCTTCCATGATAAAAGAAACTAGGAATGAGAACTAGGGATGAACTCTGTATAGCTGATGTTATATGCTAAACGAATGATTATCTTTAATGATTTGGACAATATGCTTGATTATGAAATAATAATCTCGTTCGACTCTTTCATCTGAATTATTCTAATATTAATTATCCTCATTAAGGAATTTATTGGACGATTTGATCATGTAATTTGCATTTGAGTTTAGGAGGATTGTAAAGTAACAGAATTATCGACATTACAAGTAAAAAATATTCTGAATTACTGTACAAATTATAAAATCTTTTTATAAAATTAAAATAAGAGAAGTGGTTGATTTAACGAGAAAATAGAAAAAAAGTTAAATTGCAATGATACTAAATATAATTTTTTAACTTTTTTCAATGGTTTCGTTACATTGTCCGGCATCTCTTTATGCAGATTTTAATTGTAAAGGATTTTATAATCTATGCAGCCAATTCGGAATGTTTTTTAAATCTGCAACGATGATACAGAATACTGTCATTTTAGGATTAAGGTAGATTTGTGATCAGTGAAATCGATACCTTCGTTTCTGCATTCGGGCACCTGATCGGCCCACATGCACACCCTGGCTTCACGGTCATAGGCCAGTCCAGGACTGCACTGATAACGGGAGGCCTCGCCATTCCAACAGTTCCAGAAGACATCACACTTCTTCTCATCAGGGAAGATGCCGTAGAGGCGAGCGCAATGTGGCGTGCCAATAGGCGGTTCGAGCTGCGTGCGCTCGCCGCAGTCTACATTGTGCAGATAATCGCAGTTCTCGGTGAGGAACTTGTTATCGCTGGCGTCAAATGCCAGACCGTTGCCACACGTCTTCAGTTCCGCCACGCTGTTGTCGCATTTCCAATACTTGTCGCACGATATGTGATGAGGATAGAACCCGAAGTCATCCGGACATTTGAAAGACTCCTGACCGTTCGTTCCTGAAATGATCAAGCAAAAATTGCATGTCGAGTTCGGCGAGGTTCTTCGAGGTTCTTTGTATTAAATTTTGATTAATTAATACTCTAAAAACAATCATAGTTTGTATCATAATCATATTTCTCTTAAAGATTAAGATATAATAGTAATTCTCTCTTAGAATAAATATGTTTATTTTCGATTGCAGTGTCTACAATGAAAAAGGAAATGTATTGAAAATGCATAGATATTTTTCTTTAAATTCGCGGGTAAAATACATAAAAGATTATTTCCTTGTATTTCTACCTAGGAAACAAAAACATCTTTCTACTTTCGTATCCACGTTTTGTCTAGTTTTTTGGATCGCGGTTAAAAGTGACCCCCGCCTTTAGCTCGATAACACTGTTCTCCGTAGAAAATCGCAGATTAAAATTATTAATTACCGGTCATGAAAGAGCCTTCATTCCGATTTCCTTTTTACATTCCCTCTTTTAACAACAACAATCGCGAAAGAATAACGGTTCAGTAGCAGGAAATATCGACATTACGGAAGAATAAAATCGGGGGTTGATAGATAAAGCTCTCTTTGAGAAATATTACGTGTATACCATGGTGTCCATGTTAATTGTGTTTAATTACGCCTGTTTCTTTTCACGCGCACGCGGCATAAGACGCCTGAATAAGTTAAAATGTCTTATGTAAGGAACTGTGCGGGACGGTAACTTTCGCCGGACGCTTTCACTTTGGGCCCGCGGCCAAGCCCCGGCCACAGCCGCTCGTGACTGGGCCCTCCCAGCATCCCGTTCACCCGGTTCGCATTGCGAGTCTGTATACGAATGCGTCTGCGTGAAGTTGTGTTCACTTTCGTTTTCCAAGGGACTGGTCTCGCCACCGAAAGCGACTTCGAAATATTCGTCAGCTAAGGGACCGCAAACAAGACCCCTCCCTCGCCTCATCCCAGTTTTATTTGACTTGTTTTATAAAATATGCGGTATTAAGTCGTTATATAATTACTTGTTTAAAATATGTAATAGTTATATAAAATACTGATTTACATGTTAAAATGATTTGCGTGTTAAAAATCAAAATTCTTCAATTAGAAGAGGATTGATAACATGTTCCACAATATTGAAGATGATATTGAGTTGATTCTATTATAATGAAGTCAAGAAATTCAATATAAATAAAAAAAATGTTCAAAAATGTGTATATAAAAAATATGTATATAAAAAAATATAAATTTTCTGAGAAAATTTTTAAAAAATTATTTCTTAATTTCTTTTCAGTTCATTTTTCGTTTCTACCATATGTTTTTTTTCTCTTCACATTCTCTCTCTCTCTCTCT
>NW_012130083.1:4640559-4642107 GCF_000143395.1 Atta cephalotes
TAGTTCTATTTTCGTTTCTTACATATTGTTTTTTTCTTTCTTCACATTCTCTCTCTCTCTCTCTCTCTCTCTCTCTCTCTCTCTCTTTTTCTGTGATTAGCTAAGATAGTTTCATTATAAATGTTTTATGTGAGAATTTAATGTACGATACATAATAATCAATTACATACTTCAGTTATTAAATATTTTATCACATACATTTACATGAAATGTAAGAGAGAAAATTTCAGTTTTATGAAAGAACATTTCTAACATAAGATTTTAATACAAGTTTCTTCATAATATTATGTTTTCACTGAAGGATTATATATAATTTTTCTCTTAATAATTGTCCGACGTAATTAACCTTTACATATAGAATTTCATATTTTTTACGTATAGATCTGTGGAATTTATATACAGCTTTCTAATTAAATACTGGAATTAAAAAAAATTTTTTTTGCGTTAAACTCAGTTTCTTGATATATTTGATTATACTTAGATTTGAAAATTGATATTGAAAATTTGGTATTAATTTATATTATAAGGAAAGTTTTATAAATAATTTTTGCCGTGATTAATCTTTGAATTTTCTTTTAGCAAGAAAGGAATGAAAAGGAGAGTCAAGATCTAGGCCAAGGTTATGCCGCGATGGCAAGAAAGCATAGAAAATTTTTTAGACCGGGGACGATTTTCAATTATTAATTAACTACTTAATTAATCGAACTTTTCGATACATTAAAAACGTATTTTCAAGTTTAATATGGAATACATATTTTTTCAAAAAAATTATAATATTATTTAATTCATATAAAGAGAATTCTTTCTCTAAATAATTTGTTTAAAATATTTTGAGAGATATTAATACATCGGCATTTTTTATATATATTGTGATAGATATTGATACAGTTATTTTAGAAAATATGTCTTTATTAGATTTTGTGAAGAATAGAACTATAATTATAAGCATACAATCATTTTTACAACTTGATTAAATTATTAAATATCTACATATAATTGCGTTTTATTTCTTGTGTTTTTTTGTATTTTTAATAAATAATATGTAAGCAAAATGTAGTCTTATTATCTATTTAATATAATTATAATGATTAGAATAAAAAACATTTTTTTTTATGACTAGAAAATTTTAATTTTGATACACTTGAAGATATATTATTTTAGCTTTAAAGGTGACATTCACATACAAAGATGTAACTTTTATATCTTTCAATCTTTTAAGACTATATGAGTCTTTTTGTTTGTTTTTTAAAATATAAATTGATATCGTTGATTTAAATTTGATTATAGGAAAATAAAATATGATAAATTAATAATTAATGAATAATGGTTTAAGTTAATTAATTACGTTAAAGAGACTACAAGGAAAGGAGGGAGATGAAAATAGAGAGAGAGAGAGAGAGAGAGAGAGAGAGAGAGAGAGAGAGAGAGAGAGAAGAGAAGAAAGAATATACTATTACGTAACGTAACGTAAACTACGACACACTACGACCGAACCCGAACCCGAACAACTAAGAACGTAACGAACGTACGTCGGTTACGGTTTACGGT
>NW_012130083.1:4642127-4644400 GCF_000143395.1 Atta cephalotes
GAGAGAGAGAGAGAGAAAGAGAGAAAGAAATATCATTCGTAAGTCGAAAAACTTGCACATGCAACCGCCCGAACATGAAATCGAACGATCGCGTTTTCGGAAGAGTTTCCAAAGATTATTTCTGCGAGTCCTTTGATGCAGCGCAGAACTCAGTCTCGATTATATCCTGCTCTCGACGCACGTAGGACGCACTGCTCTACTCTACCACACGCATATATTTCACACACTAACGATGCAGTCTCCACTTTCTTATTGTTCGATGAGTATCGCGTCTCACTCGCGATCTTCCGTATTTAACCGGCCCATCTTAACTTCACCATCCCCCTGATGGTCATTGGTTTGTATTTACGTACCGGCGATCAGTATGGCGGCTATCACGAAGTACGTCCTCATGGTTCAACGAAAAAGTTGACTGTGTGACACGGAGGCAAACGAAAAATTAACAAAAAAATTTTACAGGCACTTTAAGGACACCGCCTCCGCTGCGTCGAGAGATAGAACTCTGTGTTTGGGCTCTGTCGTTCACCACCTTTATATAAGTCATTGGTCACGTGTCATAGGTCCCTCTCCCTCTTCTTTTTATCGTTACCACCTCCTCCTTCAAACACTTCGAGAAGAGGTGCACCTCTCTACTTTTCTCATATTTCTCTATCTCTCTCCCTCCCTTCTCTCTCTCTCTTTCCTCTCTCTTTTTCTCGTCTCTCACTTTGAGACTTTCTGTCTTTCTTTCCTCTATAATGATATCTCTTTTTCATCTCCCTATTTCTCACTCTCTTGCTCTTTTTTTGTATCATAAGACAGATTTGTAAAAAATATCACAATGAGTATTCAATATATTTCCATTCTGATCAATCTTAACTATCTTATTCAAATTCTTGAATGAATGAAATTGCCATATAAAAAAAAGTAATAATGATAATCCCCAAGGAAATTTATATAGATTTTTTAAATCCGATAAAAACATATTTTATATACAATATGAAATAATCTAAAATTGAATAAGAACTTATTTTATTTTTAATTTAAATTGAAGTTTCAGAGAACCGATTCATAGTTTCTTTTATTTAATGTCCTAGCTGAAATATCGAATCTATTACTGAAATAAATTCTCCTTTCCTTTCTCCTAGAAATGTCGTTCGAAGTTTCTCGACATCTGTCCTTTCGCTGGTGAATCCTCAAATCGTTGAAATAACTTTCAGTTCTTAACGTCTATAGGCGTATTTTTTTCCTATCCGCATTATTTATCGCTGTGGGACCATTTAAGTTTAAGTACTTAGTTGATTTTTGCATCGATTTTGTATCGAATATATATAAAAATAACATTTCGCGATTTTTAATAAACTTTATTCTTCTCGAGATTTCTTTTTGTGCGAAAAAAAAAGAGATCGACCACGGTTATTCTTTTTGAATGAAAGGAAGATGAAGTCGAAAACTTTTTGTTTGTTTCGCAGTTATAAAATTGTTTTAATCCGAATCTTTATTTTCTGAGAGAAAGATTACAGAGATTTATCTTAAGATATATCATATTTATATTAATATTCTAGAGAATCTTCGAAAAATCTTTTTGTACACTAATTTATGAGGTCTAAGTCGTTATTTACAGAAACGAAGCAGCGAAGAATTTTATTTTTATACGTAATATGTGTTAATTATCTGTGAAGACAGTGGGGAACACATTTGCATATTGATAAATTCGTCGAAATGCTTTCGTATTCGTACGCAGTTGCCGACTGACCATGGTCGTGCGATTTGCAGAATACTGCGTGGTCGGCGTGGCTATAATAATAATTATCATACGTGGCTGTGATACGTGGCTACAATGATAATCGTAAGGTCACGGCAATCTGCGGCGCGATATAAAATAACGGGGTAAAGACGAAGGTCGTGCGTCGTGCTCCCAGTCCCATGAATCATTCCACCAAGCATCACCCTCTTCAGGATCTCGTTTGAGGCGACGCTGTATGTATAAATCCGTTATAAGGTGCACAGACAGTCATTCGATTATATTATCTTAATGCTTTTCAGACACTATTGTATTGATACATAAATTACATAGATACTAGATTTTTTTCTTGAGAAAGAATTCTTGATTAGAGCTAATATTGTTAAAAGTGTATTAATTTTATAAAAAGATAAATAAATTATCATTTAATAAAAAGTTACTTTTTTCTCTCTGAAATGCCATGTTAGATATCCTGAAATTTTTTTGTGCTGAATGATTAAACAATAGATATATATATGAAAATATATGTATGTATATATATATATATATA
>NW_012130083.1:4645442-4675207 GCF_000143395.1 Atta cephalotes
CGTTACGTTAAGTTAATTACCTACGTAACGTTTTTTAAGTTTTTAGTTTAGTTNGTAATAGTATTAAATAATAATATATATATATATAATAATATATATATATATATATATATATATATATATATATATATATATACATATATTTATATACATATATATATATATATATATATATATAAATAAATCTCTTTGATTGAAAGATGTACATGTTTAGATGTTTTCGTCACAATTGGTATATAATCATTCCCGTCAAGACAGGAGTAAAAGTTTGGAATTTACATTAACATTGCGTGCACGAAAGTAGAAATTCATCCACATTCAACTCTCCTTTTTTGCTTGATTTTACCTTCTTGGTTAAATCTAATTTTTCTTTTTAAATAAATATTATCCTTCTTAAACTTTTTTTATCTCTTTTATTTCTCATTGTCTTAAAATGTTGTTTTAAAATTAAAATTCAATTTCTACGCATGCATCTTGTAATATATTGATATCTTTGCAAATTATGATAAAGTATCACATGTTCTATTTTTGAGTTGCCGTGAATATTAATGAACATTAAAAGGTTTTCAAAGAAATGAAAAGAAACTGAATGTTAAAACTCCGAAAATCGAGAATGATTAATCTTAAAAAAATCTTCTTCTAATTAAAAATAAATTATGCTGCATAAGAACTGTCTATATGTTTTCCGTAGAAAAAAAACACTACAAATTTAATTTATGATTCTTTTATGCGAATTTAATCCACAAATATAGTTTTCAAGAAAAACAAATTAAATGATACGGCAACACAAAAAATGCATGTCACGAAAATAGCACGTAATTAAATAGAATTCGACTTGTTTTTTTTCGTATCGTATTTCTTTGATCAGATTGATTCAAGTTTTTATACATATTCAAAAATTACTTTAATGCATCTTGATATAATCGCAATAAATTGATTTCTAAAATTGATCCATTTTAGAATCAAAATGGCACTAGAACTTTCCTTTTTCATTCGTAGATAATTCCTATATTTTCCAATGCAGTACATTTTTCATTTAAATATTTTTTAATTTATTCACAATTACTTTTTTCATCATTTTTATAAAATATTACTATTAATAATTTTTAATATTTTTTTAGAGGTTTTCTATTTTTTCATATTTTTGAACGTTACACTTTACTTTTAAATACTTTTAAATATTAAATAGAAATTTTCAATAAGATCTCATTTAGAGTTTTTATTTCCCGAAAGGTGTAAAAATATACTTACGTCATTTAGAAACTAACAAATTATGTTTTCTATGTTTACAGATTACAATCTTCTTGATGGAATAATTCATGTAAGATTTCGTGATTGGAGATATAATTGCTAACGAAAATTTCAGATAGTGTATTCATTATTTATATATATATATATATATATCTTTATATATATATATATCTTTTTAAGATGTTTTCAGAGTTTATATAAAATCAGATTTTCTTCATCGGAGTTTTTTTAATTTAAACATTATGAGAACTAGTTTTTATAATATTGCGAAAGGTCGCATATCGATCAATCAGATCACGCCGTATCGACTCACTCGTACCATCCGTTTACATTTCCAATGGCTGTTACGATTTGTCACGTAAGAAAGTTGCACGGGTTTTGCAACGCATTTCGCCATTTCTCGCGATAGTGGACGGGTTATTTCGTCATATAGGAAAGTCTTAAGAGATCGGAAGGAAGGAATTAAAAAAAAAGTTGAAATGTGAAAAATAAAAGTAATAATAATAATAATGTTTGTTTACTATTATGTAACATTAATTAGCTAGATACAAAGGGATTAAAATGAAATAAATAACATGAAGTGAAAAAATTATCATAATTTTGTGATATTTAGAGTCAGATCGAAGGATAATTGATGGAAAAATGTAAAGTTGGAATTTAACAATGTGCCATTTTTAAAATTTTATCTATATTTTTGTATAAATAATTATTTTAAAGCTTCTATTATTAGTAGGAAAATATAAGTAATCGAAATTATTTTTTGTTTACGTATAAAAACAAATTTTCTTCTGCTTCATAATTTCATATCGCTGAATAATATATGACGGTCTAAGGGAGTGATTGCGATAATGACGATTATTGAGATATAAATCAAATCTATTCATCGGGAATAAATAAAAAAAATATTAATAATAATTTTATTAATAAAAAATAAAATTATCTTGCTTTCATCTTGACAACTCCATATAAGGTTAAATCAATGAGATTATTCTTATGTCCTCCTCGATGTCATATAATTTTTATTTACAATTTTTTTTAATCCTATGTTTCGTACTCTCGAAAATATATTAGTCATTTAAAAATATAAAAATGAAATCTTCTGTATATCTGTAATATGTAAGGATATAGTATAAGAACATGTTCAAATTTTTTTTATTTAAAAAAATTTTGTAGAACATTTAATGTGATTGAACTTTATTTACATCCTGTGGTACATCATATGGTACATATTGTTATATGCGTCTGTCCAGCGGTCGTCTGGCGCTTGTGTAAACAATTTCCTTCTTGTCGCACACTGTCCGCCTCAAGCTAGACGACGAGATGATCCAACAAGCATGGTCCTTCAATGTGATTCTTTGATAGTTTTTCCAGTTTTTTTCTAATAATTCGATACGAACATTGGAACGATTACATGTTGTGTATAATGAAGCAGGTGAAATTTTTCTTTTCAATTCTCTTGATATATGTAGATAATCAAATTGAACACAATTTTTCTATTATATATATTGTATCATCAACTTTATACTTTTTCAATACTTTTTCAATATTTTACTTAATAATATCCATATGAAAAATATTTATAAGATGGCCACGAGTTAGTTTCATGGTTTATAATATATTATATTTGTTACTGACAAATAGCAGAGTCAAAACTAAAGACACAGAAGTGTGTCTTTAGTGTGTTATTTAAGAAGTAACACATAAGCTGAGAAAAATAACATGTTTGATTTGTACATTATATGACTTAAGTAATTGATTGATTTGATTGTTTTAATATTTTTTGACTGTGAAAAATCTGCTTATTTAATTAAAAATTTTATTTTATTATGTGAACATTTATATATGTTTTTCATATTCTTTATCTTAATATTATGTCATTCTAAATTGACGGTCAATGGAAGTACTCTCTTGAGAATATCCTTTAGAACGAGAATCGATGTTTCGTGTTGAGACCAAGGACGATTTCGATCCAAGGCAGACATGCATGTTAATGCAGGACACTTTCAACGACGATGACGACGACAACGATGGCCAACGGAACTTTCTCGCTCCGTTTAATCCAGTTTCTCGAATAAAATCGCGTTGCCATCGAGTGAGGTAATGAGCGTGCGCGAGATTTATAAGCGTGCCCACAATGAATATAGTTACTGTCTATTGAATCTGAATAACAGCCTGTACGGCTTTGCGTGTTTCTCTTGTCAAAGTGACTATTCCAACTTAATTTGTGTCTTGTGATAAAATAGGTGAGAGATTGGAATAAAAATATTAATGGTAATAATGAAATAATATATGACAATGAAATAAATTTCATGACATATGAAAAAAAATATTTTATTGATACTATTATTTTTCAATATATTATAATAAATGTATTGAATAATAACATAATGATTATAAACACAGTAAATTTTTGAATTTCAATTTATTATCAAAAGTTCAATTATCATCAGATTTATCATTGTTTAATATCATTCCATCTTCTTATCATTCGAAAAATTTGATTTGAGTTAAAACTAAAAGTGTCGATAATATGTGGCGCATTTACCATATGTGCACTTCATGCATTTCTCAAACGCGTTATCATCACAGGTACTTCCGGTAAAAGCGATTTGATTTCCAGTCGTCCGAGCGAGTTTTCGCGGCGCCGGTGATAACTTTCACGTCCTATATGGATCGTAAATAGTATTATATTTCAAGTTAACGATCAGTTGCTTCGCTTCAGCCGAAGACATTTTCATGACCGCATTTCGTTAACTTGAACTTCTTCCACATTTTCCGCTATAGCATCGATTGGCTTTAATTATTATTATAAATTTTTCTGTATTAATTCTCTTTCATTTTTTTATATTGCATTCCTAGGTTGTGTTTCCAAAATTGATTGTCAGTACTGAAAATCTATAGTGCATGTAATGTAAACTGTAGCATTTTCAGTGTTGGTAGTACATTTGGAATTTACAGCCTTAGTTTAATCGTTTCTGTGTTTTTCGAATATTCTTGGGCTCTAAAAAACTTTACTCTCAACATTACGATTTTACAATGACCCGAAACATTTTTTTTCACTTGTATGTGTCCGAATTTGAGGCAGATTAATTTGAAATTAAAAATTCTCCCCTGAGTCTTCAAAGCACCGGTTAAAGTATGGAAGATTACTTAATTCTCTTAGACTTCATTAGACTTTTTAATTTTTCTATTGTTTTAATTTTTTACTTCAATATTTCTTAAGAAAAAATTCTGAAGAACAAAGAAAACATGAACAAAGAAAACGCGTTTCTTGAAGAGATGAAAGAATACTGCGCGATATCTATTTGAATGAAATGCGAGGCACATTTATTGACGTCGACGGAAAGGAAATGTTTCGAGACAACGAAAAAGGTAAACCCTCTGCCGGATAACGGTAACATTGCGTCATATTCGATGCATTATTGCAGTATACTGATCGGCATTACGTGTGCAACATGCCAAGGATAATACGTGGTGATTAATATTCGGCTCCATTCGGCTTCTCTCCTTTTTTGAGCAAGACTTGTCGTCCTTCCATAGGATTCTCCTTTTCGATCGTCGCATCTCTGTCATATTTCTTCCTATTTTGCGAATTATCTCTCTCGTAGGAATTTGCCGAAGAGATTTTTCTCATAGCAATCGAGTTCCGAGTAGTAGGACGGGACGTTTAATATAATTGAAGTAAAAATGCCATGAAGAGAAACTTAACTTAGTTGGAAATTGATTAAGTTGTTTACCTTGATAATAATTAAAAATTATTCAACGTATTTACGAAACAGCTTTTTTACGACTATCAATTTTTATTTCTAAAATTTATCAAAATATTTTTTTCACAAATGTATGTAACTTTGTATTTTATCATATTTTATTACATGTTTCTCTCTTAATAATTATATCGTATACTTCATCTGATATATTTTTTGAAATACAATGTTTCTTTCTTGCATTTTGTGTGGAATGATATATTAATAAGGATTAATAGGACGATAAATCACCGTAACTTTTATAAAACGAAATATGACCTGTTCTCTCGGCATATTTCGCGGCTTTTTTCTTTGGTAATATAGCGTGAAATTTAATTTCCGAACATTCATCCTTTCCTATTAGCGATTTCGCGCGTCGGTGCGTCGGCAGTTTCTGGCAATACGTTGAGGTAACATCTCCCTGACGACTTGCATAATAGCGTTATTGCGGAGGAGGAGAGGATGGACAATCGTACGCCGTTGGCTTTTGCCGATTTTATCTGTCGGCATCTGCCGCGGTATATCTATCGCGCATGCGAGAGTGAAAGTGAGGCGCTCCTCACTTTCGACGGATCCTCCGCAGCATCCGCGCTGTACCCGCGCGTACCGTCTCCGCAAGATCGCGTGATTCGCGGACGATGACACGTCCAAGAGACGATCTAACGAAACACTTTTTAGGATGATCCTAAAGTGGCGCAAGACTTATCAGAGAAGAAGAGATTGATATGAATTATATTATGAAATAGATAACGCGGAAAAGTTGAAAAGTTGATTTAATTTTATTAAATCAATATTTTAATAATAATTTAAATTGTAATTAGAAAATTAATATGAACTAATTTTTTTTGGTTGGCAAAATTTATATCGAAATAAAGTCTCAATTTTCTTCTGAGATTTTATAATTTATTTTTTAATAAAAAATTTCAGCTAAAGATTTCTAAAGAAATGTATAAAGCAATAGGTTTGATCAGTTGAACTTTATCATTTGCAGACGTGAACTTTAATAAATATATGTGTTGTTCCATGCGGAGACAAACTGGTTAATTTAAATATTTGAATTTTTAGACATTTATAAATTCCGAAAGTATTGCTTTATATATACAAGGAATTTTATACGAAATTGATCTTGCATTTTAAAATCGCGTAATTTCTCCTTTTGTAAATAATATAAATATGACTAATGGAATAGTTATATCAATTTATAAATTTATGTTTTTAGAACGAAAGATTTGCATGCGTAAAAAGTAATGCGATAATAAAATTTATTATTAAGAATTATAAATATTATAAATCTTCATTATATAAATAAAACATACTTGAAAGATTATATTAAATATTTTAAATTCTTGATTACGTATAAATTTCAATATTTAACTTTTGAGCATTCCAAATATTTTTCTAAGAATAAAATAAAGTTACTTCCGTTGATTCAGGAAAAACTTTATTTGCGTTTATACGCATTTTTCGATACTTGAAGAAGATTCTTACAATCTCTGGAAGAACTTTTATAATTGCTTATACTTGTTAAATTACGAAAAATTAATCGAATCTTTTCGCAATGATGCGATTATGCGATGCATTAAGCCGACATCTAAAAAGAGCTCGTCGGATGGATCGCGGAGGAATCGCCAACGAGGCGGCGTGGGAGGCGAAAAAAAGCACAGGTGGAGGAGAGTGCCGCAAGAGGTTGTTGACACCTTCCTCGCACATAGACACCTTCCTGCAGGCGTTTTGTCCCTCAGAGTTTTGTCGCGGTACGTGCGTGATGTATCGCGAATGCCAATCAGTCGGCTGACCGGCTGCTCCTCCTTACACGCGCGCGACTTGCATTCCCTATTTCGCATTTCCTTCGCGATTCGCGACGGGCATAAGGAGATCGGGCCGAGAGATTGCCCAGATAAAATTTCAATGAAAAGTGTCTGCCGTGCCGTGCTGCTCGGCTCTGTGAAGTTAGCTCGATACCTTATTAACATAAAAAGAAATAATGACAGTTCTAGTACTTAGAGGCCGAAACTATCGCTAAAACTTAAGAAGTAGTAATGTTTATCGTTTTCTTACACTTTGAAGTGTCATATAGATTTGTGAATTAGCGCGTCATACTTTAGATTTTTTTTTAAAATAAGTGGAACTTTTTTTTATAAAGTACTTTGTGTAGAATTACGAAAGTTCTAGAACTGTCATTATTTTTTTTATTTTATAGAGAATGTCTTGCTAACTTTACAAATATTTATGGTCCGCTTTTTAAGGAGCCTTTATTCAAATATAAAAAATGAGCCAATTATAAGAGTAACCTGGAATTGATTTCTAAATTAAAATTTTACGAGTTAAATTTTTATGAGAAAAATATACTCTCTAAATTCTTTGGAGTTGAATCTCATTCTAGAAAATGAAAATTGATCTAATCTTGAAAAAGAAAGGTACAGTTTTCAATCTTTAAGAGTAATATTTCCTTCTTTAGAGATTCACTCTTAAAAGTTTTAGAGAGAATTGTTGAGATTAATTATTATGTTTAATATAAATGATTAATTTCTTTCTTTTTTTCAACGGCCAGAAATTTTATGGAGTACATTAACTTCACTAAAGAAAGTACGATATACGATTTCGAATTCAGCCAGATGTTCGTGTTCTTCTGTCGATCCGCCGTTTCTCTTTCGCATGGATTCATGATTCTTTTATTCTGTGACGTGCTCTTGAGAACACTTTTCCCTTTTCCTCGATGCGTTACGACGCGACGTTTTACGCGCGTCACGCGCGACTTTTAAATGCTACCCAGTTTTTGGAGTCAGACTTCGATTATATTTAATTTTACGCGTCTTTTCTGTACTGACAGCAGACAAGCAAGTAGTCTACCTTGCGCCAAAAATTGGTCATCATTTATCGTATGAATAAATCAAAAGCAAAGATTATAGAGCTCACAATCAGCTAAATGATTTCACATAATCTGGCGAAATATGATGCTTGCAGAACTAATTAATGGAATTTTGTAATTATAATTGAAGAAATGTGAGCGGGTGCATTGTCAAACAAAGGAATCAAAAGTTGATTATTTTACGACCGAAATAAAGATACTAATGAAAGCATCCGTCTGAAATTTTAGCAGCAGCCCTGTGAAGAATCAAATTTGTCTAAAATTATAGCAGTTTGATATTTGTGACGTCATTTCTATATCAGATCGAGAACTATTCGAGCTACTCTCGTATGTATATATAATATAAAAAGCATTAAAAGCATCGATTTTAAATGCAGCTTTAGCATGATTTTTCTCCAAAGAAAACATTGGAACATTATATGTTTTGTAACTTTATTATATAATAACTTTAAAAGATATAAGATAATAACTTTTTTCCTCTTTTAAAGCTATTATATTTTTACTCATTAATTACGAAAATTTAAGAAAAAAATTCATTCCAAATTTCTTAGACACACTTTGATTAAAGTGAAGTTTAATTAAAATAAGCTGTGAAATATCGAGAATGTACATAGTATATATGTGTACATCGTGTTTCTCACGTATCACAGCACCGTTAGATCTCGTGCGCGAACAATGTCTTCTAAATAGAAAGGAGGATGTCTCGTACATGGATGCATCAGCTGGTTGATCATGCAATCTCCCTCGTTGCATTCAGAACGGAACCGAGATATCGTTCGTTGTGTTTTTGGAATTACGCCTCTTCGCCTCCTTTCGCTCCCGTTTTTCAAGTATCTTCGTGAGGATATAATCGTTGAATTTCGCTTCTCAGCAGAATTTAATTTCTGTAATCTCTAATCTTTCTCTTTCAATTATAATTTGTTTGTTTCATGGAAACCTAATTATTATATTGAGAAATAAAATATGTGTGTAACGAATTGTATTATGGAATAAAATTGGTACACGTACATTATTTATGTAAAACTTTTTTCTAGAATTTATCCCTTTATTCGCACACAACATCGACTCATTAACTTGTATTACGTATAACTCATTAAACTTGTATTTCGTTCTATATCTTACGTATATAATTGTGTTAAGTAATTAAAGTTCTAATTACGATCAAAGAATAGAATTTCATTTTCTTGATACGCGAAAAATAGCAAAATATTTTGACGTTATCATTATGAATAATACAAGTAATAGTCCAAAATCTAGACTTATGATCGTTTTAATGCAAGTCCTCGTCGAGGCGTGCGTCTAGTTTATGCTTGAATGACCGTAAAAGTAACTTCGTTGGCGGACACGTCATCGCCTTAGGATGTGCAGTGCGATGGCACTTAGCGGATCCGTAACGGCATGTCCGTTTTACGTCGCCCACGTTGCAGTTGCGGCGCGGAAAAAAGCCGCCGTTGCCGCCGGGAGAGGAGATGCGAGCGGGAATGCGGCATCGAAGCCCAAGGAGAACTACTTTTCGCTACACCCTACATATTCCGTAGCTATCTCCTCGATTCGCGATCCAAACTGTAGCCAGCCGGCCGGCCGGCCGGCAATAATATTAGTCGCTTATAGTTGTTTCCACAGTAGACACGAAATTGTGATATCTTGTTTCTTATCGGGAATTCCATTATCATTCTAGCTCCATTTATAATAATATCGACGGTTTTTAATTTGCTATTTTATGAAATAAATTTAATTAAACAATTAGGCATTTAATTTCATCGTAATATAAATGAGAAACTCTTAAGAAACTCTTCGGAAACTCTGTTGAAATTTAAAAAGCTTTCATTTGTCGTTCGGCTCTTCCTATTTAGCACGTTTTCTGAACTTCTCAATTTTTCCGAGAGAGACGTTGAATTGAATGATAGCTTTACATTGTGAACTAGAGCTCTTACATTGTGAACTCGAGCCCTAATTCACAACACGATTGTAAGGAATTGTAGACATAAGGTCCGGATACGAGCGTGAACGATCACGCGCGAGCGAACGCACGCGTAACTATACGCAGACAAGTTTGTTCGTAACGCTTCGACGAGACGAGTTGTTTCTTCCGCGATTGAATATTGGAATACAGGCGAAAATCTTACAGTCTTCTAATTTTCTTGGAAGTTACGCGGAAGAGTGAAACTCACGAATCACTTACTTCAAATTCGACAGATGTTACAGTAAAAGTACATGGAAAAAATGATTTTGATAAATTATCTAAAAATTTAACTAGATACAGATTTGAAAATAATTTTGTTAGACCATTAAAATAATTATGTAGAAGGCTCAAACTGATTACTAGAATGTCAAAACTTTTTACAGCTATTACTTATCATGCTTGCAATTATTAATCGCAAAAATTCGATTTTTATATGAAAAGGACGGTTTTGCTGAAATATCTAAAAATGTAACTAAATCTAATACACGTTTGAAAATAATTTTGTTGGACTCATCAAAATAATTATGTGGCATGCTCAAACCGATTACTAAAATGCTAAATCTTTTAAGTAAAATATTGTTTTATCATCATGTTCTAATTAAATTTGGAAATATTTCAGTAAAATCGTCCTTTCCGTGTAGAAACCGATTTTTATACGTTTAATAATTACAATAGTATATAATAAATGTAATTCTGTTTTGCGGAATCTTGTTTTAATTTAATTGCTCATATTAAAAAAGAAAGATGATAATTTAATATTTCATGTTTATCAATTCTTTTCTACATTAACATAGTAACATACTTTTCACATACAATGTATGTTAATATCATGTTAAATTTCGTAATAATTATTTGCATTTCTTACCGCTGATCTGAAGGCGGATAGAATGCACTTTCTTGCACGGTGCATAAAAACGTGCGGCTCGCTCACGCGGCGGAAAAAATAAAATAGAAAACCTCGGAGGAAATGCAAGCGCCGGGAATGCATTTACATAGGCGGAGAAGGCTCTATATCGCATTGTTTTTACTTTTGCGCTTTCGTTTCGCGCTTTCTCTCTCAACATTGCTTGATCGGGATGCGATAAAAATATCGTCGATGACACGCAATCCAAACTATAGCGAAGAAAATAATTTTAACTTGTTACTCATTAGATTGTTAACAGCTACTCTCATTCTAATTCAGTTCAGTCAATCTGATCGACTGCCATTTAATGTTTTCTTGCCGTTGGAATGCTCTCGCTAAGATACGGTAGATTAAGTTTCTCTGCTATCTTTCTAAAATAAATCAGGTATAAAGCTATAAATTACGACATATGTGTGCAGAAATAAAAAGTATACATATATTTTTTAAAGAAGATTCAAGTTTTTGTTAATTTATTTCGGTCTTGTGGATTCCGGTGATCCAATTTTCTTCTTATCGCGGAATTTGGGTCACGGTCATGCAACAAGAATCCCGTGGACCGATCCTACAGATGCGAATGCTGCATGTAAGTAGTAAGTACCATTTTCGATCGGACTTGCGATTGTGGGCCGCGCCCTATACTGAGCCGCGCCGATACGACGTGACGACGACGACGAAAAGACGAAGAAAGCAGTTGTAGCCGGTCCTGCATGGTGAAAGTCGTCCAAAATGTCATCGGAGTTTAACCTTACTTCGAATATATGCATGCACGCATGCATGCATTCGATACAGAGAGAAAGAGAATGAAAAAGAAGTAGAGAAGGAGACACGTTGGGCACGGCGAGGGTATAACATGCTATTACGTAATTCACCTTCTGGCAGCTGAAATGCATTAGAATGATCGACATCATTTAGTGGAGGTTGTAACCGCAGCCTTGATCGATCCGAAAGCTGGCCCCCAAATTTAGAGCCTCATCGAGACATTGATGCAGTAAAGACCTTACAAATCTCGTTTTACATTGCTAATTTACAATGCTAACATCGAACTGAGAATTGAATATTCAATTATGAATACAATATTGTAACACGTGCATGCAAGTATTTTGAAAAATATTAAGATCTGTGTTTTGGAACTACCAAATGTTCCTTTCCACTCTTTGACTATAATGCTCGTAATTTAATCAGGTTTAATTGACTCGTATTATTAATGAATCAATATGTAACATTCTCACATAATTGTTTGACTGCATTTTATGTGTCATTACCGCTTACAAATATGCTTACTCATATTTTTTTGTATTTTTTAAAGGTGTTATTTTTTTAAAAGGTATAATTTTATGAAAATTTTTAAGAGTTTTCTTAAGAAATTTAATATGAAGAGATTGAATAATTTGCCGATTATTTCTCTTAACCGCGTCACATCAGCAATAGGCATAGTTTTCTTCCTGGCCATGATGATATTTCGGTATCGTCCTTTCACGAGTCTAAAATTATCCACGTCGAGGACGGTTAATGTGTTCCAAGAAGTCTGAGAAGAGGTGGTTTGCACCCATCGCTGCACAAAGACCCAGCCCTCTCTCTCCTCCCCTTCCCCCGAAACTTCATCGTCGAACGCTGTCGCGTCATTATTTTCCCCAAACCGGATTTTCAGGCTGCGTTCTGCCCACTGTTTCGCTCCTCTGGACATTTATCTACCTATCGGAGTTGCAAAATCTTTGACAAGGTGACCCAGTTGTATTTGTTCGAGCCAAGTAGGTTGGAGAATCGCCGGAAAGTAGAGGTCTACCATGATCTTTCGATTCAGAAACTTTTGATTTTTGAAAAAGAATTTTTTTAAATTTAAAATTTACACAGAATTTTTAATTAATCTAATTATACTTATGTTTCATTTCGATTAACATAAAGCGTCATCTGATTTAAGTTTATTCAAAACTATTACATTTTTATTCAATCTATTCATATTTTGCAAAATATTGATCTTCATTTGATTAGCATTCTTATATATACTATATATTGAATTTTACATATTGCTTTTATATATTAAAAATAGATATTTAAAAATAATGCTTATTAATATTATTTAATATTACACGGAAAGATTGGTTTTGCTGAAGTATCTAAAAATTTAGTTAAATACAAATCTTAAGCTTTTTAGTTACAGAAAATAATTTTTTTTGTTGAACCTTCAAAATATTATATACAACATTTAAACATTGATGCAAAAAATTTTAACGTTGTAGAAACCGATTTAAGAGTCTTACATAATTATTTTGATAATCTAAACAAAATTATTCTTAAATCGCGCGCACGCGCGCGCGCGCGCGCGCGCGTGTGTGTGTGTGTGTGTGAGATAGTAAGAATATTACATATTATAATTCTTATGAAACTGATATTAAGTTACAATATCAATTTAGAATGTGATTTAACACGTGCATTCAACAACTTCATCTTGAGTCACACCTTTTATAAGAGCGCATTCGTCACCTTTTGCACTTCGTTCTTTCGTACAACGAAACTCATAGATTACGTATCATATTTATGAGGATGTACACCCAAGTGTATTATCCAATAGAAATAATAATAGGCATTCTCCATCTCTTGGCCGCGGAGAAAGTAACGATGAGAGATGAAGACGGAAAGAGACAGGTCAAAGAATTCGAGTCACACCTAGAGAACCTTCCCTCTCAGCGCGAAAAAAATCGCGGAACGTAATGGCGAAACGTAGGCCGCGGGAATGTCTCGTGCCTCCTCCGGATCGCCGTATCGAGTAGCACAGATAACGACAGACTGGCATATAACAATTGATTTGTAACGCGTATTATGTATTCGATGTATTTGCAGCACGCGATAGCGACAAGCTGTTTATTTTTTGCTTATTTTTTGTTTATTTTTTGCGGGTATACGCGATCACCTTATTACTGCCATGCAAATAATAACATTCGAATCGGCTGGTGAATCGTTCTGTCATCATTCTTCACATCATTCTTCATCCGTGTGAAGTTGATTCCCCAACTTTTGAAAAAATTAACTTTCTATAACTCATTCGATTGCTTATTGTTTGCACATTCCGAAATAAGTCGACTTTTCGATTATATACTTTTAGTTAAAAAGTTATTAACAGTTAAAGTTTTGAGAATGTTTGACTCAGATAGATAGATTCAAATGAGTAATCAAATGAGATAGAGAAAATTAATTTTGTCAAAAGTTGGGAGCCCAATTTTACATGAGTTTATTTTTTAAAAGATGCTGATCATATTCTTCTTGTTTTCCTTTTTCTCCAAGCGATATCTCAGATCAGACAGAAGAGATTTTGGACAAATCCAATTTTTTTCAAGAGGAATTTTCTTATATTTAATATGTAATGGAAAAATTCATTTACAAAAAAGATTGACTGTAAATTAAAGCGCTGAAAAAGTTTATCAAAATTATTAGAATTATAATATTGCATTTATACGATATATTTATTAATTTATAGACTTACTTGAAGCTGCGATTTTAAATTTCTTATATCCTTTATATAGATTTCTTATATCTTTTGTTATATCCTTTATGTAGACATGACAAGTTATGGACGTTTACTTGTACATAACAACTTCTTATTATTCCGTTAGTACTTATATTCAGACGTGAACATTTTAGTGTTTTTTGAAAAACAGCAGATTAGATCTTATTTGCATGTAACGTGATGACGTAATAAAATTTTTTGTCAACTACATTTCATGCGCGAATATCTGACGGATGTATACAAGTCTTATAACATTATATTCGATATATCGCGGTGTAATATGATTTTTCGTCGACTTATGTATTACCTGCTTAACAGGAACTTGCATAATATACTATTTATTGCTCCGATGTATAAATAGAATAAATTCCTCATCTGCGGAACGAGCTCAGCTCTCGATTCGAAGCTCGCGACTATACGAACTCGAAAAATTCAAACGGAAAGGTCAACGAGACCTTTCGCTGAAATTGTTTATAAAACAGTGCGCTTGATAGATAATTTCGAAAGAAGAGCATTCTTTATAAAATTAATTATGTTTATCTCGCTGTACGAAAAGATCGCGTGTTAACATTTAACGATAGCGTCGTCTTATAGCTCAATCGCCGAAAGGACGTTGTCCTTTGGGAGTCATTAAGGTAAGAGAAAGGCGATTCCTCTCGCGACAGAAATTTCGTAACGATGCACGTTGATTTTTCTTTCTCTATTCAATATTCTTTTTTATGTTTATTATTCTCCGAATTTACGTGAACATTCTCACGTCGTATAAAAAAAAGAAGCTAAGCAATCTGTGATAGCTGGCAATTGTTCAAAATCGATACGCGTTGCATGATACGTGCAAGAGATTCGAGTGGCGAGCATGTATCGTTGATCTTTCACGCGTGTCTAATCGCAGGCCTCGTTGACTGCTATTTCCAAGCTTTTCCGGAAAGGTCGAGGCCGCCATAGTCGTGCGGCCAACTTGCAAATACTTGCCTTTCTCGACCCCAGTGAGTCTTCCGTAATACGAATTACGTGATTATCCTTCTAAATTCCTTATCCTCCTGCTGCGAATGGTTATCGCAATCAATTCGTATGTCTCCGTGAACGTTCACTATTCTGATAATTTTGTTTGTTCTACTTTTGTTTCATTCGTATGTCGATTAAATGGATAAAACTTTCAAATGTCGAAGATAAAAATGTACAGTATATCGTATACATTTTATGTACGTTTTAAGCAATTAAATTTTACTTAATATTACATCAATTAGACTTGATATCGAGCATTTTCTCGTATTCTCGCAAAAGTTCGCTAGTCATGTGTGTCAGCAGAAAAGCAATAAAAAGCAAGAAAGTCTCTTTGACAGAGATATCGCTTTGATATCATTATCTCATGTATAGATAAATTAAATTTTTTGATATCTTCTTAAATTTAATAACTGGATAATTTTACAACATTGTATCAGTTAGAATCAATTTATTAACAAATCCAAGTGACGATAGGATATTGTATTTTATTTTCTAATTTATTTTTCGCCATCCAAAGAAATTTTTTTAAGAAATAATCCTGGAATTATTTGAGAATGATATTTAATACAATATATTAATTCGAATTATAGTAATAATAAAAGAGATAAAAATACAGCTAGTTTTATACTCCATCTTTATTTCTTTAAAACACTTTCCGTTATTTTTGCTATTCTAACTAGAGATAGCGATTTTTCTGTCATACGATAAAAGATTTTTGTTTTCGAGCAATAATTTAATCTCATTCTCAGCATTTACTTATTCAGTGTGTTCATACTCCGTCATAGTTTTCACATTTTATTGGGACCTTTTGCCGTTTTATATCCGACGTAACGTCGCGTATTATTACATAATTATCAGGTTTTGCGCCACTGAGTCCGAGTGAAATGTATAAGAGGCGTCTCTCCAGCCGTTACTTTCGATACTCGATCGTCCGTTTCTAAATGATTTCACGACTTTTGTTTGATTAAAGCATCCGATCGAAATACTTTCTTCATTAGAAGAAAGGAGAATATATTGTTTTTTATTGAATAATAAAATTAAAACTTTCCTTGCTTTATACCTATCAGCCTCCGGGATACTTTATAAAGTATAGAAACGTTGGCGACAAAAATCTCGCGGTTATTATTTACATATTACATTATTGTACAGTTTTGTGACTGTTATATGATCGTTATAATAATTCCGTGGCGTTATACAACATCATTGCGTGATTATATGGTCATTTGTTTATATAATTATAACCAGTACCTGTCTCAATTATATATTTTTATATGTACATTTTGTATGTACCTATTATATGTATACGTGATACGTGCACGAATTTTTGAAAAATATTTTAAGATATCCAACAAATTTTTTCGTTTTCTTTTTAATCCGAATTCCATCCTTAGTTCCTTCTCTTGATAATAAATTTTCTGCCATTCCTTTTTTAGTATGTGTAATCAAACGCGAAATTATAATTACGAGAGAAGACTTTAAAAAGTCATTGCGGTTGGTCCCTTTCTTTGAATTCTCTCAATGCGTCGCCGGAAACGAAAAAAGCGAAAGGGAGAAATTCATTGCTTAATAAAAAATGTGTCTTTGAAGTTTGCCGATATATATAGTAATATAATTAAATTGCAGTATAATTATGTAATATGACATTAAATGTTATTAAAGAATAATATGAGTATTGTGCAATCAGCATTATTAACTTGTGTGATATTAAGATAAGAATAGTTTCATGGATACATTTCATTTATTCCTATTGCATTATTTTGAGCTTGTGTTTTTCCGCGCATTAAAATCTTTAACATTGAATTTTTCAAATTCATTATAGAGACATTCATTTAAATTTCTAAAACTTGTCTTGAAGATTTTTCACATTAAATATTAAAAGATTCGTAAATTTAGGAATCTGTATATTATATTTTTATCAAATGGCGATTTCAATGCTGACATTGGAAATTTTGAATACCTATATATAATAAATATGGGCTTATATAATATAATTTAAATTGAATATATTGACTTTTTTAAGTTCAAGTCAGATTTATTTTTTAATTATTATTTTATCGCGTCAACAATGTACATCAATAATCGCGAAATAACGCTGAGATTATTATAGTTTGTTTTGCAAAGCTGTGAAAATTAGAACGAGCTATTTGGCGCGAATTATGGTGTGTTACGATCTGATAAATTTATAGTTAAACGGCATAAAAGAGCGCTTAGAGAAATGAAAGGATCGTCCGCGGCGATTGGAGAAGAAGGCATGTGTTATGCACGCTCTCTAGAAACGTATAAAAACGAGTTGTGTTCCAATTACGTGTCTATGCTATATATCGAGCAATGGGAGATCGTCAGCCATTTTAACGCCAAATGTACGCGATATATTCCGTGACAACACATTTCTCCGTAAATCAATCACGCTCCAATTCTTCGGAGCGAAATAATCTCTTCTCTGATCGTAGACGCATCCCTCCGACCTCCTTCCCGTTCGCCACTTTTTTTTCTCGGCTCCGCTCTCCTTGCCCTTTGGAGAACGTGAGAGAACGCGTGCTGCAATCTGGTGATTTCAATATAAAGCATGAGTTGTGTGAATCTTGTGCGAACTGTGTTTACCGTCGATAGAAAAATAATTTCTTTTCTTTTTTCTAATTTTTTCATTAATGATTACTAAAATTCAGTTTTCTATTAAAATTAATTTCTCAGGTTTAGAAATTATTTTTTATTTACTTATATGTTTAATTACGGGCTATATATAAGAGAAATTGGAATTAAAATATAAAAAGTATATTGGGAAGAGATAGAGATTTCATTTACATTGATTTACAAATTTACAAATTCGAAAACTTCTGCTTCATAGAATGGTACATTAAGGAAATGAATGCAAAACTTGCAGAGTTTTACATTCATAGGATACTAAATATCACTATCTACTTGCTTCATTTCATTTTAAACCCTTTCATTATTGTTCTCGAGGAATTGTTTTGAAATTTACTAGTAATTCTTTAGCTATTGTTTGAAGTTTTAATTAAATACTACGTGTAATAGTGGAAATGAGAAATAATTAACATGATGATTTAATAAACATGTTTCTTTAATGTGTTTTTTATCTTCGATGCGAGTTTTTAGTGCAAAGTGGGAGATGTACTGGAGGGCTCACTGAAATAGAAAAAAAATATATTAGTCCAAATTAATGAGATACTCATTAATATTTAGTATAGTATTTATTTTTTAAAATAAATTCGAATATGTATTAAGAAACAAAGAAAAAGAAGAGCCTTACCATATTGCAAGGTTGAAAGGCATACAAGAGTCCGATGGTTTATCATACGAGTGTCCCGGTAGACATTCTATCACTTCAGGTTGGTTGCGCCTACAAATTATTACCTTAGTACAAAAGTCATTAAGTTTGTACATATCGCCATCATGGCACGGAGTTATCTTTAGTTCTGATGGTAGGTTTGCTTGGAGCAGAGTCCATGGATTTGTCAAACTGGAAGTTTCTATCACATCATGTACGGGCTGATCATTTAATGTTGGATTATTAGTTGATATTTCTTGTTTGTGTATCTCTTCGTCGCTCTCTAGTAGAGTTTCGTTAGATTTCGCTAAGTTTCGCGGATGCCAAGAATCAGACTTGCCTTGATTCAGCCAAGGATTCCCGGAATAGGGAGGTGGTGGATAAGGCTGATAACTTGGTGGTTTAGAGGGATATGTTGATGGTTGTGGCGCATAAGTCGGAGGTTGCGGAGAATAGGTCGGTGGTTGAGGCTGATAAGTCGGTGGTTGAGGCTGGTAAGATGGTGGTTGAGGCTGATAAGTTGGTGGTTGCGGTTGGTAAGTTGGCGGTTGAGGCTGGTAAGTTGGTGGTTGAGGCTGATAAGTCGGTGGTTGTGGCTGGTAAGTTGGTGGTTGAGGTGGATAAGTCGGCTGAGGAGGTGGCTTAGGAGAAGCAGTGGGCGGCTTGGTAGGAGCATATGTAGAAGATGGCTGTGGGGATTGAGTTGGCGGTTGTGTAGGCTTCGGCGTGGCTGTGCCTTTGCAGTCCACGTTGTGTTGATAGTCACAAACATTCAGTATCTGAAATTGGAAATCCTAACTGATGCTATTGTATATGTAGAGACATTAATATACAGGGTGTTAAAAAATTATTCAGCATTTATACGGTAGATAGTACGCATTATACTGAGTAAAAAAGCCTTAGTGAACATAGATTGAAAACTATATAAATAATTTTTTTATATTAATTATCATTTATCATAATTAACTTATTGTCTCTTTTGTGTATTGCATACGACGTGAAAAAAAAGAAATAAGTAGCAGAATTGAAATAAGTAGCATTAATAGCCTGTTTGGAAGAATTACAGATACAATGAGATGATGTCCCATGTGCATCCAAACATATTGATTGATTGATGTCAACTTACTAATTGCTGATGAAATTTTTCATTATAATAGTGTGTATGAAAATTGAATCGGAACATTGACTGCAGTTTGTAAACACTGAGGTAAATCTTTATGTCGCATACGACATGTAGAAACCAATAAGTCAGTTATGATACTAACATACAAAATTGTTTATATCTTAGAAATGATTGAGTTTTTGACCTATGTTCATGAAGCCTTTTTTTACTCACAGTATAATGTGTACTATCTACCATATAAATGCTGAATGATTTTTTTTATCACCCTGTATTTAAAATATATTAAAATTGATAATTATTGGAATTTTATTTTCAAATTACATATATTAGTAGAACCCGAATAGTACTAACGGAATCTATAAACAAAATTGAAAATATGGCATGTTAATTTCGTGAATATTTTCAAGCTTATAAAGTCTATACTTTGACTTATTTTAAATTTTATCCGATATTCTTTCTATCAAATTACAGCGCTTCAAAGTAAAACATTGAAAAAGTAAAATAAATATGGAAAAATTTTCAATTTTATACAATTTCGGAACAAAATATTGCAGAGATTAAATTAAAACACAAACTTAAAAAAAAGCTTCTATCTTTTCTCCTTAAAATGCATTATTGTAAACTTTTATATAATTTTTTGCACCGAAATATTTAATTTTTTATGGAGTATAAGAAAACACAAATATTTTTAATTTTATTAACGATAGAGAGTATATAAAATATATTAAAATTAAAATTGAGAAATAATGGAGTAAGTAGGTAGAAAATAATATTTTGCGAGATCTATTTTAAACATATTGCTACGTCACTGTGTATTTTAAAATCGGCGAGCGTTTCCGCCGCGTTCTTTTAAAATGAATTCTTACGTCACTATAGACCAGATTGAAAGGACAATTGAATTTGGCAGGTCTGCCCGCGGCACACAAGTAGAATTCTGAACAGTTGGTCGAGCTTCTGTAACGTCCGTTCGGATCCGGGCATAAATTCGATCCCGATGGCAATAATGGCTCTGCCAAATAATATATATAATTATTTCTTTACTCTCCTTGTCCGTATTTTTCAGATTATGAAAAATCTAAAGAGATACACTGAAAAAAAAGATTGATTGCTGCAACAATTTAGATAATATAAGCCTATCCGCAATGTCAGTATATGATTTCGATAGGCTAACGCAATTAAAAATTTGCTGCTATAACTAAAATCTGATTGCTGCAACCATATAAAAATGCTATGCCATATTTTACTAAATTGTTGCAGCAACCAATCTTTTTTTTTTCAGTATAAATTTTTTATGTTTTAAACCATTGATCATTTATCACTACAGCGATAATAATTTAAATTTGTGATATCGATATTCTTTTTTACTTCTTTTACCGGTTTTCTCAAATAAATCTATTTTAAGTTTTGTTTAACGAAATTTATGCGATTAGAGAATAGTCGAATTAATCATTGCTATTACTATCGAAAACTGTGAACGATTCGCGCCGCGTAATTATCGATCACTCACTCAGCGTAGCAGGCGGTCGATCACCGCAGTTGACGTTGAACGCGAAGTCGCAATAACCGGCGATGTCATTGAAAAGCAGCCCAGCTGGACAGGTTTGCTCGATCACCACATCATCCCAGCAATTTAGATAGTTGGCGCAGCTTTTCAAGCTTGGGTACTGGCCTCTCGATCCTAGGCAGCCCGGCGGAGGTTGGTACGGTGGTGGTGTCGGTTGCACTGGTGTTGAAATGGGATTCGGAAGCTCATTCGTGTCACCCGGATTGTGCGGAAGTCCTGGATACTGTCTGGCACTAAGAATGATTCTATTTTCCGTGTCATTTTTCCAAGTTCCCGCACGAATGTTCAGTTTGTGGCTGTCGAAGTTATTCCATAAGTTTTCTGCAATTCAATGGCGATTGTTCTAATCCATAAGAATATCATTGTCGAAGATAACGATGGTTTAATATTATATTATATCAGCTCATGTGCGATCACGGTTAAGAATTAGTAATTAATGATGAATAACTAATAATAGCAGTCATAATTTTGTTTAACCCTCTGGCTGCAATCATATTTTTATTTCTTTTGTCTACAATCTAAGTCTTTTTTATTTTGTATCCAATTTAAGTTTTTTTCATTGTTTTAGATTTTCAAGAAAAACGTTTAAGATTTCTATTATATTATCGAAATTTTTTAATTATTTTTTAATAAGGAAAATCGGATTCCTCCTTCGTTTATTTTGAAGAAATTTAAGAGTGAATTTTCGCTTGTTTTAAAAAGACTTAGATGCAAATAAAGGGTTAAAGAATAGTAGAAAAATGACAAAGCGATTAATTTGATAAATAATAAACAATAATGGAAATATTATTTTACGCATTAACTTATAAAAGCAATAGTAATTCTAAATTTGATAGAACTAAGAAAACAGATTATTTATATCTATTATATAATTATTATAATTAATGTTAGAAGATAATTGGTATAATTTATTTATATATAATTTATTTATAAATATAATTTACGTAATCTATAAAAATTATAAGAAGCTTTCTACTTAATTATGTGAAACAAAAAATATACGTAATATAATACATTAAATAGAATGTATAAAAAAACGATTTAAAGATTGAAGAATTAGAGCGCTCTTTAAATATTTTTATCTTTTGGTTTTTGTAATCTAATAGTAAGTGAATTTATATATGGTGTGTATGTTATTGTTAGCTTATTTCTGTAATGTTCTGTAATTATTATCAGTATTCCATAAAGGAATCTTTCGCAAAACTCTTGAATCGCAACCCTGAAGTCGCTGACACTGACCTTCAGTTTGATCAGCGAAGGCGAACTGTCTATCAACAAGTGACACCGTCGTTGTCGTCCTAAGTCTGTCTCTTCTTTTAGCCGCACCGACGAATCCCAGGGCAAGGATCACAAAAACCAATATCACGCTCACTCTCATCTTCTCCCTGATGAACTTTCAGTTTTCTTCTCTTTGTTTTTCTCTTCTTCACCGATGACAAGGATAAATGTTCTTTATCAGAGCGGAGATCGCTCTTCTTAAAGACTATCTCGTCGAAACAATTTTTACGAATGATCTGAATTAGTTTACAATCGACACCGATAATCCTTGAAATGGCGCGAATTCAGACGTACGGTGTCCTGATGCTGGATGGGCTGGACCTGATCGCTTCCAGAGCCTTACATAGGGCGGCCCCCACCGCCGTTCTTTGTAGGGTCTGCAGGACCTCAATTACGTGGAGGTGCGCCGCGTAGGACCCTCTTCTTGTTGCGCAGGAAGTGCTCGCGACCGTTGCTTTCGCACCGATTCGTTCATCCTCCTCCTCTTCTTTTTCTCGAGAGAATCTCCCTCCTCTACTTCTTACTCAAGGTTTCGAAGACTCCCCATTGGACGAGATTTAGGATGCACCCGAAGGATGTGTGCACGTTTATGGTGATCATTCGTTCTGTCCCAGCTCTTATCCTTTTCTGTTTTTTTTGCCGAATTTCAAGGGGTTGTAGCATTGAATATTGTGGCGTTACTGGAGGAATTTAGGACTTTAACCCTTTTATGTCGCGTATTAAATTCATTAAAAGATTCCAAAGACTCGACCGAGGTTTTAAAACTTTTATTTTGAATATATTAGTGAATTCAATTCACATACTAGTTCTTAAAAAAATATAAAAGAACATATTAATATGAAATTTTTTGAAACTTCATTTGTGCAAAATAGATGTTTAAAAATTATTTTTTCGTGTCCATATGTATCATAAAAAAACAAATGTGCAGTGATACGCAAGACGAAAAAATTTCTTTTTGATGCGTTCATTTCGGTAGTTCTAGTAGCCAACAAATCAAAGAAATTATAAAATTGTAAGAGTTACACTATTACTGAAACTAAAATATAAGAACAAAATTAAAAATTGTTGAAACGATAATGTTTTGAAAAATAATATTGATTTTCTATAAATTTATTTCGTTTTTTTTTTTATATAATAAAATGGAATAATCTTAAATTAAATTCCGTTGTTCCAAATAAATAATAAAAGAACATATACTAAATGAACACGCAAAAATTCAAGTCGATCGCACGCTTAGTTCCCGAAATATTATATCAACGCAGTTGAAAAATATTGTTTTGAGAATTCCATTATCATTTCTAACTGGGCCTGTAGACTATTTTAGTAAATAATGTATAACTTAGTTATTGTACATTATTTCTATGATTTGGTATATTTTCAAAACTATCAATTTTCCGAAAATGCAATAAAAAAAAATTGATTTTTTTGATCCAATAAACTAGAATCCCCTTAAGTAAAATTAAGAGTTTTATTGACAATTTTAGGGTCTTTTTTTGTCGATTTTAAGTGGCAGATTAATCTATTTTATTCAGGGCGCTGTATATTTCAGAATTATATTTACCATGAAATAGTTACAGTTTACGTAAATTTACGCATATTTTTTTTTATATAGACAATAAGAACGATATAAAATATGTAAATGGTTATAAATTGGATAATACGATATAAAAAGAATTAATTATATTTTATGACGTTTAATATATATTTAATATTGATAAAATATATAAGCTAGATAGAAGCTTTAGTCCAGTGCAATGATAAAGAACATAGACTTCGATCTATAGATTGTTTACATGAATAATACGTAAAACATAATTTATACAGTTAATATTGTCATGTATAAATGCAGATTATGATATTTTATGCACTGTTTTATTTAAACGCAGAACTGGTATAACAGAAAGCTTTAAGCGCAAACTTGCTTTACATTTCTGATCTATTCGGTTTCCTAGAAGTTTGCTATATATATATAGTGTATGTTCCATTAATAAATACATTACCAAGAAGAATTATTTCACATGATTCAGTGAATACTTTTTTAAAAACTTATTATTTTTTGAAAAATGAGTATCTGACTTAAATATTTTTCCTATTTTGTAAAATAAAAATGAAGAAAAGAATTATATACGCAATAAATTAAAATAAGTTTCATAAGCATTATTTTTTTTTTAATAGTTCACTACTGGAGTATTGATTTTCACAAATCAAGAAACCGTAATGCATATTCGCGAATTTCGTGATGACTCTTTAGGGGGCTTTCTGTATGACTAAGACTGTGTTCTCAGGAAAATGAAGAAAAAATTCCACACCTGCGAGAAGAGACGAAAGGAGGAGAAGGATCCGGGCATCGGTATGCAAAGGTGGACACACTCTCAAGAAGACTCGTTACGCATTCGTTACTCGAAAGTGTTTCGCGAGTGGGTCCTATGTTGGAGACTGCGAGAGCGCGGTTCGCGCTATATGTAGAAGGCTCCATCGTCCTCCAGGGAGAGCTCATCGTCCTTTTTATTATCCCTTCAGATAAGAGATTCGGTGTTTCGGCAATAAGGAAGAATCTGGTTGATGCGAACGAAAAAGAAAAGGAAGAGAACGATTCTGCGCCGACGTAATCCCGGAATCTGTCGAGTTTTCGGTTCCCCCCTGCCTTCGAATTTTGCGTCGTAATCTTGAATCATCCTGGGATGACCTCGCCATTGCGTTCTTCATCGTGTCCTCGGGTGACGTCGTCGGCAAATATCTGCGATATTTAAGAATACGCGTAATCTTGCATATCTTTTTTGCATACATAATATCGGGACTTTTTGCAGATGAGGAAAAAGAAACAAAATTTTAATCTGATTTGATGGAAATTTAATCATCTGTATGCTATAATTAGAATAATATTACTAGACAGAGAATTATAAATATATACCATCTCTCTTATATACTTTATAATTGGATAATAATTTAATTTTTAATTTAAAGTTAAACATTTCAAATTTTTTACGTTTAAAGATTACGTTTTATAGGGAAGATTATATTTTTTTACATTTATATATTCTCGAAATATATATTCTCTTTATGTGCATTTAACATCAATTCTCTATTTATCTTTTTATATATTTTACTTAACACATTTTAACTTCATATTAAAATCATTATTACAATAATTTATAAAGAAAATATTTAAACTAGCAAAAAACTTGAATGTTTTAAATTTATTATGCATACGTTACAACTATTTATAATTTAAATATATAGGATTTATAAATGGAACATTAATAAGAATTTAATAGGATTTCTTGCTAATAACTGCTCGCGAATAGAGACATGTCATTTTACGATCAAAGTATCATGAGAATGACATCCAAGATAATCCCCGTCTAATCCTAGTAGTTGACATGTATATCGTGCGTTCGACAAAGCCATCGTCGATTTCTTCGTCATCATTCACGTCCGCTCAAGTCCTTGTCGTTGTTTTTAACTCGAGCAGCGAATCGCTTAGACCTTAGACCGCAGCTCAAGAAACTGCAGGGGGATCTAGGATGGAATGCCGACAGGAGAGAGAAACGAGAGGGGAATTCTGCTTGCTAGACCGCGAGATCAGTTCAGGGAGAATGGTTAGTTCTAACCCTTAGATGCATAGAAAGTGCAATGAATGAGAAACGAGTCATAAACTGCAAAATAAAACGAGTATAAATTCTAGAAACGCACTCTTGCATCTCTACTGTTTAATTATAATCCTTAATTTTGCCAAAAAATTAGTTTTGCTGCTAAATTAAAATATAAAAATATACTTTTTGATAATTTTTGATATTTGAATTAAATTTCTCTTAAAATTTAATATTGTTACATATTTTTTTAATTATAATAATTCGAAAGGATTACGAATTTATCTTTTATGTATTTTCAATATTTCTTAAAACTTTGAATAACATTAAATTCCGTATTGTCATTATATTAAAAAAAATATGATTTAGTTTGTCCGGCAAATAGGATTGTGAAATTATTTTATTTGCCGTTAACATTCTATGACTATTTAATAAATAAAAATGTTTAGGTTAAAGCGAATATAATAAAAAAGAAAAACATAACATAACATTTTACATTTTAAATATGTAACATGTTCTATTTTCTTTATTTATATCTTTAAATCTTTAGATAATAAATTGTTATGTACACACATACATCCAATGTTGATTCATATTGACATTTTTATCATATTTGATATTATTTAAATATTAATTTATAGTCGTAATTATTTTTGATTAAAGAATATTGATTCCGATATTTTTTTCTTCAGTGATATCAAACGTTGAATATTAAAGACGCTTCACTTCGATGGACCTGAAAATTATTTTCGCTCTTATCGTATATTATCGGTGCTACAATGTTTCCATGTGCGAGATGTTGAATTGAATACCAAATCGCATAATAAATTCAAAGTGGCTTACACGGCACGCCACTTAAGTCCAAATACGAGAGCGATATCTCTGTCAAGAGCACACCAATACCTTAGCGAGACTTCCTTTGCGTTGAATCTTCACAATATTGATAATAAAAACGGTACGATAGATTTCTCAATTTATTCAGATTTCTCTTTTTAAGATTTCTATTTTGTTAATTAAAGATTATCATTTTTAATTTTAAATATTTAAATTTTTATCTTTATATAAATATTATTACAATTGAAAGATTTTTGTTAATTTGTTTATTATAATTATTACATTATCTAAATATATATTATTATTATTTCTAATATTGCGTCTAATTCTCATTTATTTTATATAATTTAAATCGTTTTTGTAAAATTTTTATTATTGAAACCACTTAATACTTTGTTCGTGTGTACGTTGTGGCTTATTTAAACTTATTTAAAAAGAAAATATAAATTAATGTTTGGAGATTATCATATTTAATAACAAAATCGCGAGGTGTTTCGATCTTCTCGTACAGACATAAGTTTTCGATGTGTTCGGCACAGTAGGGAGCAAATAAATTCAAACCTTCTAGAAGCAAAATGATTTTATGGCTGCATAGAAGAAAATCTGGTGAACACGCCTAGCTTGGAGAACGCTGGGAATATTATTCCTTGTCATCTGTAATAAATGTGTTTTGAGAGGCTTTTTTCTACAATAACAATTTTAATTTGTTATTAATACAATTGTTATTAAACAAAAGATATGCGTGGTATATTTTAATTAATATAATATTAAGACTAAATCTGTTAAAAAACATTTATTTTTTGGTTTTAAATTTTTGCTTTAACAAATGTAAGTGTACATTCCAAGAAATTTTTAACGCCTCAGCATTTTCTTAAAAGGAGGAAAGAAACGGATTTTGCTTACGTCTTCGAATTGAATTAAAGCTTTGTCTCACGCGCACTGCATGCGTTCCGTTTGCACAATGGAACTTGAAAAACAGGTTTGAGAAACGTTGTGTTTTAAGGCAGGAACCATCCGAAGCGACGTTAAAAATGCAGACGTCGCTCGTTAATACCGTAATGCTCATTCGGTATTCATTTCGGGCATATCGGTACGTGGCACAGGTTAAAGTGCACGCGCATTGAAGAACATGTCTGACGTAGGTGGTCTTTTCGCTACTCTTACGTGTTCATTATTTAATGCTGAATGATAGAACGATATTTGGAGAGTTATAAGCACTTAGCGCAATCGCCCGTGCGATAATTTTTTCAATTGTTATTTTGTATTATCATATCGAAAACACAACACTGATTACTTTCGCATTACTTTTATGGACTTCTTGACAGTAATAATGAAGAGTAAAGATATCGCGTAATTATCACTTAATTTCAAATCTTGCTCGAAACAAATCTTCTTATCCTTCATAAGATGTTAAAATAAAGTTATATAATTATAAATTATTAAACGTATTATATCTTTCACTTAAATTACTTAAAATATTAAAAATCAACATGGATATCTTATCTGAACTCTGTATAATAAAACTTTTTTTTTATACAATTTATATAGAGATAATTGAAAATACTTTATGAAAATTGTGATATATTTTTATTTTATTTCAATTGATAAGTAAATTTTCTTGAAAAAATATTAGTTTGAAATATTGCAAACATAGTAGTTGAGGGATTGATGTCGGGTTTTGATGTGGGGATCGAAATGAGAGAAAAACATGTATAACCTGGAAAGCTTGTTCATTCTATTTATTTGCGTTCACTTTTTTTTGTGATTAATATCGGGTACAATGACGTCAAAATTTGTTCAGAGCCTAAAACGGAGAGTCGAATTTGCATAAATAACACGCGCGATCAAAAACGAGCAGCAGATTGCAGAATCGATAAGCATCGCCTGTGGGTGGATGTAAGCGATAAATTCGCGCGCTTCGCATTATTTTTATATGAGATACGCATACAGAGTTGCTCAAAAATTACTATATTTCGCAGATAAAGCCAATTAAAGAGGCTAATTTATATGCTTTTATATACACGTAACTTAATGCATAATCTCATTATTAAATATAAAATACAATAAAAAATTATTGAATTACTTATTACGAACATGTGAAAATTAATGTAAATAATTTATTAATTTTTTGTATTTTAATTATGTATATTACATACATAAATTTATATTATTTTTAAATCACGTAGTAAATTTTTCTCTTTCTGCAGATGTGCGATTGTTTCAGCTTCAACTTTTAAGCTTTATTTTTAGCTTACCAGTGTTGCCTTTGAGACTTTTTATACAGACTCTTTATGCAGGATGCCTCAGAGGACCTTTTATTTCGCATTTAGGTAGATTTGCACCTTATGAGTGACTGTCATAAAAAAAAATGGTCTTTTTAATCGTGACGCATAGACTATCTCCTTATAGTTTAAGATAATATATGATAAAATGTCAATGTGTATACTTTTGTTGGTGATACACACATAGAATATTCTCTCTCTTTCATCTAAGGTTAGCACTTTTACATCACCGCAGCTCAAGTAGCTCACTAATGACTAAATGTTTATGCTTTTCGCTAACTTTATTATCACTGTCTGCATTCACAAACGTGAACGTTTAATATTTTTGACATGATTAATCATCATATTTTTTCTGAGTGACATTTTTATTCCTATAGAGACAATTTGACAAGTTTGCAGAAATTTTTAGTCGGCGATGTACAAATATAATAATAAAATTTATAATCTAAAACATTACAAAAATAAATAAAGCTACAATAATATTTATTTGAAGTATTTCAAAAAATAATGAAAATCAATAATTTACAAATTGATTTTTTTGTTTAATTACAAAATTACGACACCATATATA
>NW_012130083.1:4675227-4683084 GCF_000143395.1 Atta cephalotes
TAATAACTAAATAAATAAATACTATATATATTATTAGTATATAATAAATAATAATAATATATATATATTATTATTTATTATAATAATACTACACTATATATATATATATATATATATATATATATATATATATATATATATAATTTAAATCTTTAATTTATTTTTAAAATTAAATTATGGCAATTGAGAATATATATATGACAAATCATTTTAGAATGATGAATGTCTCACGAAATTTCCGATATGGGATTTCCGTGGGCATTCGTTGGCCAAGTGTCTTAATGATGAGAATTATTTCGAGGAAAAGACCATTGAAGGAAAAAAATGAGAGGGTGAGAGGGAGGCGGAACGATGATAAAACAATTAAAAAGGACTCAAAGAACGACCAGGCCGCGAGAAGGTTCGTCCGACAAAAAAGGACAATGCAATAAAGAAAATAAAGTGGCAGGAGAACACGGTGGACTCGAATGCGCGTCCAAGGACCAGAGGTCCTTGCTCTCCGGGTCATAGCGGTCCACAGACTCCTCGCAACACCTTCCTCAGATCTCTCTCAGAGGCTCTCATGCTTGGCCTATTCTTGGCAGGCCTATCAATATCGACATGACTATATCGGGTTTACAATAGACAAGGGAGAATTCTTATAATAGATATCATTTTATTGTGGACATGCGATAGTATATGATAACACTTGTATGGAAGACGATTGATGGCTAGTAATTGAATTGAGATACTTATCGCACTGAAGCTATCTATAACTGAAAGCAATGATGGATTATGTTACATGTCTCAATTTATATTTTTGTATTTATAAATATTTGTTAGGATTTTCATATTTATCTTAATATTTATCTTTATGATACTCTCTCTAACTTTACTTTTACTTATTATTTAAGAATTTAAATAATATCATCTTCGAGAGATCATTTAAATTTTTACTCTGCATTTTGATGCAGACTTCCGTTTACTTTACAAGAAACATTAAAAACAGCCATAACATAATTTAAAGAAAAGAAAATAAATATGTTGTCGTGACATTTTATCTAATTTACATAATCATTGATATCATACATCAAGTGTCGTAGTGAAAGAGTTGACTTCGCCTCTATGAGAGGTGTTAGAAAATACGAGACATTTCCTTGTTAATTTCTCGCCGGGACACTTACAATCTCAACATTTTACGTGATTGCACGCGCCACGCGGCGCGTTTCGTAATTTCACATGGTGACAGGTGTTCACGGTTTTCAACAAGATTCTGATTCTTGCAACACCGACGTGACATGTAGGGTAGACAGAATCTTAATTTAATGCTTCAGTACTAAAATAAATAATAATAATAACAATATGCGTCATTAATATAAAATAAATTATATTTTTATAATAAAAGGTTTTAAAACTTTTTGATTGTATCTGGTATAATTATAAGATCTTTTTATGGAAAAGTATACAAATTAAATATTTAAAATATTTTGAAATATTTTGAAATAAAATAATGTATAATAATACAGGAAAATATTTTAAAGATAAATTATAAAATATGTATAACATAATATAAATGTGGTTCTTAAAAAAAATTTATTATAAATTTATCGAGAAATTATTTCAATGACATCAAAGTTTACATCTTATGGTAAATTTTCGTGTTTTTATTTTTTATGCATAACATCATAAATCATCAATTGTAAATTATCATAATTAATGATTTATAATGATTTATATGACGATTTATTACATTATGCACAAATCTGAAAATATTCTTGAAATAAAATTTTTGATTCACAACTTGAAATAGCTTCTTATTACGTAAGTTCGGAGAAGTAGAAATTCGTTGGCATAGTCGTGCTGTTACTGCATCCAGTCAATTACGGCAACGTGTGTAACGCGTTAACACGATTGCATCGCGGAAAGTCGCATTGTGGCGGAATTTTACATGAGATTGAAGAGAATGAAGAGAGAAAATGAAAGAGGGAGAGAAAGAGAAAGAGAAAGAAAGAGAGAGAAGTGTTAGTTTTCGACCAATATTTTGGTGTAACACCGATATCTTTGAATACAATATAAATTTATTCTTAAATACATTCCATTTTATACAAAAAGAATCTATTTAGTAAATGTGCAAAATTACATGTAGTAAAATTATATAAATACATATTTTAAGTTTGAAGGCTCAAATAATTTTATTACAAATTAAATGAAAAATTAATTATGTCTATAATTTTGGGTGATATCTAAGGGGAGGAAGTATACAAAGAATTGTTTTTTGTAAATTTTTAATTATATTTGCATATTATATTTATATGAAAATTAGACGATACCTCTATCGACATATAACCAGTTTTACTTTAGTGCAACACGGCTTGCCACTATCTAGGCGTTTTCTTAAGCGTTCTCATATTGAAAAAATTCTGATAAATTCTAATAATTCTCTCTCTCTCTCTCTCTCTCTCTCTCTTAATTTTTATAAGAATTAAATAATAATATTATTTATATACAAATTTATATAATTATTGAAATATTAATATAAAAAATTTAAAGTTTAAAAATTTTACATAAATTTTATGTAAAAAATGTAATTAAAAAATTAAAATTAACTTACAAATTTCCAATGTTTGCGTTTATTTTATATAAATGTTATGAGAATTAGTCTATAATTAATTATTTTGTCTATTATTTGTTCTTTATATTTAATTTAAATTTTTTATATTTTAAATAAGACTCAAAATAAAAAATTTATAAAGTAATTTAAATTATATAATATTTTTTCAATCTTCATTTATTATAACTTTATCTTGATAATTTTATTAATTATATATTTATTTTTATAGTTAATTTTTTTAATTTTTACATATTCAAACTTTAGTTACATGAAATAGGAAACAAAACATCCGCGTGATTGTGAGTAATTTGATACGTTAACGATCGACCTCCTCTTTTGCAAATCGAGGATGGGATTGCGAGATAGTTGCGAAACTGGGCGTCTCATTGTTTCATTCTTATGTGTCTCGTTTCCTCTTGTGACCATTCCCACCGAGCATCGTGATAATTTTATCCAACAAACGTCCGTTTTTGTCCTCTCCGTCGTTGCCTTCACTTGCATAAGAGCACTCGGTGAAAATCCTTGGAAAGCGCCGGTCGTTTAATGCAATATTTTTTATATCCTATGTTTTGGTCCAAATACATATACGAGAAACTGCTGTTTTCTATTAATCAATAGTAGTAGTTTTTTATTAATCATAGTCTTTGTTTTGAGTTAAAAGAGAGAAGAGAGCACAGAGTAATATTTTTAATCTTTTAATTTCGAAAGTTGAAAGATGTCTATCTTTTGTCATTTGTACAATTGATATGCATTGAATGAGTGTTATATAATATGCGGTAATAAAAATCCATCCATAATATATCCATCTTGTTTTTTAAACGAAAACGAATACATTAACATTCTTAGAAAGGATTTTCCTAACTTGTGTGCAGTGAAATATTTTTCTTTTGATTCTGCAACCAGAATAAAGGTGTTGAATAAAAAAATTTGTCCGATCATTCTTGAAACATCTCGAATTCCTTTAGTCGCGAATTCCCGTTAGAATTGGAATGTTAGGATTTCTTAATGATTAGGATCGGAGTAGTGAGTTTATAGAAATTCTGGTCCACTGGAGCACGAGAAAACGAATGAAAGATGGCAAGAAAGAAGCCATTAATTCATTATATTTTTCTACACTTGTTATTAGTATATTAAAATCGTACCAATACATAATATAACAAATAAGTGTTTTACAAATTGCTTGACATGTAAACAGACAAAACAAACAATAACGAAATGTTATAGTATGTTGAAATTCAGCCAATGTAAAGTCATTTTTCCTTTAAATAGGCAATGTTTTTCTAGGACTGAATCTCCCTTCCTCCTATATTATTATATTATATCTGTAAATTATATAAGTATATATTGTCATGTTGACACGATTTGTATGAGAAGTAGGCATCTCATGCGACTCATCGAGAGTGTGTTTCGTCTTTATTTTCACCGTCTCATCGCGTGAAGCTGATCGACTGGATACTCGGGAAGGGAAAGAAACCGTGAAGGCCTTGCCTCGAGGCCGTTCATGCACGCGAAATAAACGTTGCAGTTAACGGTAGCGGTTCGAGATAACGGAAAAGATAGACGCCACATGCTTATGAATATTTCATTATAATCGCGATAATTATAATCGCGATATCCTGAGGCATGCGATTCATGATAGAATCTATTTGATTTTCTGATTATTATTTGAAGCTAAGATAGAAGCTAAGATAGAAGAGTTTGAAAAGAAATTAAATAATTTCTAATTAAATATAATTAGATTATAAATTAAAATTCAAACTAAACAAGCTTGAAGCATAATATATTATTATAATTTTTCATTGAAATATTCGATATTAAAATAATAAAATTTAAAATTCAATTAAATTAGCTTGCATTAAAAAAATTTTTTATATATAATATGTATATATAATATTGTATACTATATATATTAATTCTTTTAGAGGACATGACAAATGTAATTACCTACTCTTCTTTTTTTAGTGGTTAAAAATAAATTTCTTTCGAATGAATTCTTTTTCCTGCGTGCAAATGAAATTTTTGTTGAATGGATTTTCTTCCTAATTAACGAGCAAACATTTTACTTGTATTCCATGACGATCTTGTTTTCTTCGGAACAGAATTTCACTTCCCCTCTCTTTCTTAGTGAGATACCTGTTCTTCGATCATAAAAGAGTACGTGTTATAAGCTGAAGCGTTGATGATATCAACTATTAATTAGTCTTGCTCCATCTAGTCTGACAAAGTTGTTTTATCCACAGAAAATTTGTACTTAATGAAATAGGCAAGTTTTTCAACACGCATATTGTTAGTACTGATTTATAGTACATGACTTATACGGAGAGTTTGACAGAATACGAGATGAAAATTTTTCTAAATAATTTATAGGGATATATTTCATTTTCATCCCATCAAAGTCTATGACAACTCTCAATTATATTTTAATATTTAGTTAAACTGTTGTAAATGCTTTCTATGTATTTATTCATCTTTATATTTGTTTTGCTAATTTCTTTTTACCTATTTACCTACTTTTGTTATTTTAAATAAATATAAAATAATAATAATTATTATCTATTTAATGATTATTTTTTTATAATGTGTATTATCAACATATAGAAAGGTTGACGGAAAAAATATTTTTAATAAGAATTTTGAGGTTGTCAAAGTAAAATATTTACTAACTCATTTACCGAAACATTACTATAAGAATTACATTTACTCAGAATTTAGATTGAATTTAGATTTAGATTGAAGGCATTTAAATCGAAAATCTTGTTTTGTCTTAATTTACGTTATTCATATACGAATGATCCTAATGGGAACTAAACAGAAAATGAGGTCATCAGCTAATACACAATACTGTTACTCCCAAGGAAATGTAGACAATAATAGTCGAAGCATTAAGCACGAAATAATGGCCTCAATGTGTAATAAATCGTCGAGTATGACGATTCTTATTATTATTATTAAGGATTTGTGCAATCGTCTCCTAATGAATCACATGAAGGGATTCCTGCGGATGCATTTTACGACGGTGTCATCAGGCTATTATCAGTTCTAGAATTCCCGATAGACGAAACCAGGTGTGTTCCTCTAGATAGAGCCTTCCTATGCGGCCCCAGAGATCGGTCGGGGATGGAGAGTGGGGCGCTCATATAAGACACCAAGCAAACGCCTCTCCCAGTGACCAGTCTCGACACGAAAACTCATCAGCCGAGCTTCCTCGGTTCTCACACGACAACGCAGAGAAAGAGAGAGTATATACCCCAAGCATAAACCGGAATATTTTGCCGATTAGGGGTTGACATTTCGCGTTATCGTACACGTCATTTTCTCAGGATGTCGCAGCAGATACTTCCGCTCGTCCTGGTGCTCTTGGCTGCGCAGGGTGAGTCTTTCCGCTTCTTCTTCTTCTTTTTCTTCTCTGTCTTCCTCTCCTCTGTCTTCCGACTTCTCTTTCTTGGTTATTCCTTGCCTTATCTATGAGGTTCTTACAGACTCTGATTGATTCAATGGATCGTAGATTAATATTGTTAATTTATTTGCAAGTAAATACATTAAACATATATATTTGTTTACATTTATATTAATTAAAACATTTTTAATATTATTAATGTTAAAGTGAATTACAATATAATTTTTTAAATTTTATTATGTATTACTATTAATAAAAAGGAAATAAAGGATAAAGTTATTAAAAAAAATTACGGACATCTCATTAAATGTTTCTATTTTTTTTTTGTTAATGAAAGAGGACTTTTTTTTATAACAATTTAATATTTTGATAAATTTAGCATACTTATAGATATTGAATTAAATGTTTATATTTTTTCTTATTTTTTTTCTAAATATAATTTTTATGTTTTTATAATTTTGTAAATTTTGTTAATTATTAACACATGTTTCTAATGATATTATTTAAATTAAAATTATTTAAATTTTTATTTAAAAAATTTAATAATTACATTTTATTTTACATAATTCTCAATAACATCATTAATGAAAAATTAATGATTTAATAAATAAATCTAAAACTTAATTATTTAATTAATTTTTAATTATTGGAAATTTTAATTAACAATAATTTATTCTGACAATAAGATTATTATATAAATTTTAATAATTTTTAATAATTTAAATGTCATTTTATTTATCTCTTTCTCGATAATATAAAAACAAATTTTGAGCAATATTTGTTTAAATTAAATCATAGAATATCTGACATTTTTAGAAGTCGATCGCCTTTGATCTTGACTTGATCTATCGACCGTTTGGCTTTCACTTTCGAGATAGGTACGTTCGCCTGGCTATCTTTATAAATAATAAGAGTCGATCAATAAAACCAAGACATGTTGAGCGAGGTGCGAAAACGGTGAAATTTCCACGCAGCCGTCATTTTAGTGAAACTAAAAAACCATGCGGATCGTTCTACTTTCTTTTGCGAATCCTCGATAATCGCAGATGTTATATTGATTAAAGGTGATCGTCTTATGTCCTTCGTGAGATCGATGATTCACGAAAGCGACCTATTTCGTTTTCTTATTGAGCGGTTGTACGATTATCATATCGTTCTATCGATGTGATGTATGATTAACTAGTAGTAGTTTATCACTTTCGTATTAAATAAGAAATATTATAGGTTTTATATCAAATGAATAGGAATTGTCATTTATTCATAATTTGCCAATTAGACTCTCTCTTTCTCTTTCTTTCTTGTTTTGTTTTTTTCTTTCATCGATTTTAACTTTCGCAGATATGCGAATTAAATTAATCGCTGAATAATTTACTATATTAATTAATAATTCTGTATTTCTTTGTCGGCAATTTTTTGGTGTTGAAGGAAATGAGGGAATCAATTAATTTTACATAATAAAACTGCATATTATATGTATAATTATCAATTATATAAAAATTATAATGAAACAATAACTTTTAAGAATAATATCTCATTAAATTAGTTCCATGTTCGCGAAAGTAGTGAAAACTAATGAGCAATTTTATGTGACAAAATTACATAAATATTAATCTGATATAGGAAAACAATGTCGTGAAGTTAGATAATGAGCCCGAGAACAATTTTCATTGCACAATCCTCGCGACATTCGAGGTGCAGAATCTGTAGTAAACAGTGGTCCATTGCTCCGCAATTATTACACGCATCTTCCTAAGAACAATGGTGGCCATTCACCAGGTTTCACACATCTCAAGAACTTTCTCCCGTCTGCCAGGAGTGAAAATATGAAAGTAGCTCAGCCTGTAGTTTACTCTCTTTCTCTCTCTCTCTC
>NW_012130083.1:4683207-4686972 GCF_000143395.1 Atta cephalotes
ACGTACACTACTCCTAAGACTACTTCCGTCCGTACCGACGAGTAGGTAAATAATAGTAAGTAAGCTCACGTCGTCGTTTACCTTCTCTTCTCTCTCTCTCTCTCTCTCTCTCTCTCTCTCTCTCTCTCTCTCTCTTTTCTTCTTTTTCTCTGTTTTTTTTATTTTTCTCTCAATTGTTTATTGTTTTATAATTATTTAGTAAATAACTTTTTTTAGTGGAAACTACTTATTGTTCACTCACATTTTCAAGTTCAAATATTTCTAAGAAATCTTATTTTTCTTTAAATAAGAGTTATTTTAATTAGTGTATAAATATTATCTTTATTTTCTTATTATCAAAAATTTTTTTATGATTATATACATACAGCAGTCTAATAAATATATTATATTAGAATAATGTATTAGATTAGAATTATATTAGAATATAGATATTATTTCCTTATTCTTTTTATATAAATTTTATTTTATTATTGCATCTCTTATATTGCATCTCTTTTGCATAATTTAGTCTTTCCTTTACTTTTATATTGGTTTTTACTATAATAAAAAAAAATTCTGTATTTTTTATATATTTCAATTTTATTTTTGTATTATTTAATTTTATTTTTAATCTTTTTCTCTCTTTTTTTCTTCTTTATGAATCATAATATTTTTATACCATAAATGCTTTTTCTTTTTTATCACAATTCATTAAACATCGATGATAGCGATCTACATGAAGGAATCTATCTAATTCTTTGAAAATATATGATTGTTGATAATTCAGTTTTATAACGCTTACGCAAGAAGTCTTACTTTCTACGACGACATTTGAAAATATTACTTTGAGACTTGATCGGCAGCCACTGTGCGTAATCTTTGCGGAGAAAAGTTCCATTCATTCATCCATTTATTTGTCTGCTTCCCACGCCTGTGTTTTCCCACTTATAGCGCAGAGTTGCAATGTAAACGTTGACCAGTTCCGGAAGTGACGATGTAATAGCATCGGGTAAAACGTTTCGCTCGACTTGAATTATTGATTGAACGATAAAAAGGATGCAAATAGGAAGGAAAGGAGAAACGGATCTCATAAACGTCATTGTTGTTCTGACGTGGCGTGATTTTATCGAGAAATGTTGCGCTTTATCGAGCTAAGACGAGATACTAACTTTGCGTTCCTTAAGTTTTACTGGTCTAAGAAAGTTTTACCGGATCGAGTTTGCTTATTTTTCATGGAAAGGAATGTGAGAAGGCCGAGAATGAGAGATAGAAAAAGAGAGAAAAAGATATATTTGTGATTTGCCTTGCTATTTGAAAATAAAAGTCGAATGCATTTTTTTATCTAATCCGGTAATGCGTAATTTATGTAACATTTAATCTTTAAGAAATTTATCAAGACACATTTTTATCTTAACTGATGCAGTGATATTTAATTAAAAATTTTGACAAATAGCCACTGGTATTGAAAAAATGAAATAACAAAAATGAAAAATTAACGAAAGTAAAGTGAAATTGATCCAAAAAAGGGATTTTATTAAACTTAATTTCAGTAAAATTTAGGTGAAAAATACTAAATTTTAATAAATAATTTATTTGAATAGTATATTATACTAAATATTTACTAAATGTAAAAATATTTTTATTCGATACAATAGCCATTAATTTAATTTAATAATCATCTTTTTATCGAATAAATATTTATTTACTGTAAGTAAATAAATATTTATTCGATAAAACGTTGGCATTATTTAAATAAATATTTATTAAAATTTAGTACATTTTTCTCAGTGCATCGATTTTTCGTAGACCAAATTTATTTTTTGCCAAATTTATTTTTTGCAGAAAATTCTGGTACAAGAAAATCGTTTCCCTGAATCTAACGATGAAATTACATTGAGACATTTTTTTATTTTTAAATTAGGACATTTATATTTTTTATCGCGCATTATTTTTTAAGTGTACTTTCTAAAAATTAACGATGATGTTTCACGCGCTGATCATCCACCGAACCGCCAATAAATCTATACTATGCCACGAGAATTCTTCCTGCAGTGCAAAATCGATTCCTCGTAAATCCTTCCAAGCGAGGGACTTCCTTAAACCGTCACTCATCCGAAGCCGCATGTTTTGCACGAAGCGTGAAATCCTCGCGAGGAGCAAAGCGTCGCCGGCCGATCCTGCTTTGAGGCGAGCAGTTACGGCTGCTAAGCTATTGCGGCTCCGGCTACTTGCCTACGAGGAATCGTAAAGGAAGGGAAAGTAACCCGGTGCCATGTTAACTAAGCGTCTCGCTTGCGTAATTTGCTACAACGTGGATGTCTCCACCTATTTGCGGTACCGTGACGGCCCAGCGCGCAAATCGATTAATCGCGCCGGTTTTGCGTCCAAATGGATTTATCTTCTTTATTTTTCGAGCACAAGATCGCTCTCACGGGTGGCCACGATTCTTTTATTAAGGATTCTTGAACGGCATTTGCATAATTCTTGAAGGATAATGTCTGGTAATCGTGTCAGTCTGGATACGTTTCAGTCATCAATAATCGCAGTAAGAATTTCTTCTTTCACTCGTTCAAAAAAGAACAACAGAATTTTTTATTCTTTTGTTCGATTAATAAAAAGAAAGGGAAAATAATATATAAAATTAATAATATTATATAAAATAAATGTATTGTATAAAAAATTTACAGGAGACAAAAACGTTGTAAATTTTGATTTTATTTTGTAGTCAAAGCATTTATCTCAAATTAAAAATTTTAATATCTACATAGAACTAAGAATTCTATAGCTATTATTGTTTTACTCGCGAAGTGAAAGAATATTTTAAAAATAAAATATGAAATTTTCAAGTTATATTTGTGAACTTAAGATTTAAAAAATACATAATTTGGGAAAGAGCGGACATATATTTAACGACCTAGATTACAAAGATATTTTTAGATAATTAAGACTATAGTTTACGCAATCTGTGCCGTTGGAAACTCACAATCTCTCAAACGTTCTTTCTCAGACGGACAAAGCTGCTTCCCCACGAGATTATTCCTATCGTGAGATCGATCGTGCTTCGCTTTCCTTCCCTTATCCGCTCAGACTAGTTAGCCAACAACATGCAACTTTTCTGCGGTTACAGGTTACAATATAAAAGTATATTTATAGCATGTAAACATGATAATCAAGAGACTGTTATTATCGAGGTCGCATTATTGCTTGAGGGTATCTTTTTCGCGCTTATGCGAATGTCGAAATTTTGGAAAATTCTTTCCAAGATTCTGATTTTCTTTGCAACATCTTGAAAGATATGAAAAATATTGGCATGAATCTTCTAAACATATTTTGAGTATTTCTTATAATTTATTATGAACTTTATAATCAAAGATAATCGACATAATCTAAAATGATGAGTCTTAAGTATCATGATTAACGTCACTTTAATAACGTAATCAAAATCGAGAATGAAAATAAAAGATTTGAGGCGTGGCATCATTAGAAATCTCTTGCGAAATGGCTTTAAAGATAAGGTCATGATTTCTCGTTTTGCTTCAAGCATCGAGAAACAGAATCTGTCGAAGATTCCGGTTGTTTTCTGAAGATCTTTTATTTTCATCTTAATCTCGATCTTCAGATCCTGAAAGAAAGATTGAGCAAGAGTGAGTCTTTATTTCATTCTCAGATTAGATCTCTTAAGAGTGGGCAGTCGGAACAATATAACAACATAACAACAAATTGAGAAGAGAGAGAGAGAGAGAGAGAGAGAGAGAGAGAGAGAGAGAGAGAGAGAGAGAGAGAGAG
>NW_012130083.1:4687494-4704888 GCF_000143395.1 Atta cephalotes
AGAGAGAGAGAGAGAGAGAATATGAAGAAGAAATGAAAAATAAAATCGAAATTATTGACGAGTGATTACATGTCAATTCACGTTTTTTTTGTTTCATAAAATAAGATATGTAAATGGAATCTATAACAGGAAACTTCTCTTTCAAACTAAAATAAATTTATATTGCTATGGATTCTTAATAACATAACACATACATATTAATTTCTTAAGAAAGTTAATATTAAAAATAAGTTATATATTAAACCATATGTAAAAAAAAATAAGATTACAATAAAAATAAAAATAAACTAGAAGATAAAACTGAGAAAAGTTTATAACGTAATTTTAGCAAATATAAGGGAATATTCCGCCAACTGGAATCGAGAATAATATTAGGTTAATCGACTGGTCGGTCGAATCTTTCGTGCATTAAAGGGTCCAGAGGTGGAGCAGGGGTGTGGAGCAGGACTGCCCCCGAAGGTTGCAAGTCAAGGCTAGGCACTTTCACTCGAGAGTAGTCTTGGGAGCGTGCCTCGTGCCGACTTCCCACCTTATTTTACTATTTGCTTTTCTGTTGAATCATTAGCGAAACGATTGAACATCGTGGTAAAACGGCACCAGCAGTTTATGTTGCATACTTTCGATCTGTGCATGTAACTCTGACGCAAATCTCAAATGAAAAAAAATTAATTCCTTATTTAAATTAGGATTACAAATTAAAAAAAAATCATAGAACTCCCTGAAGTTTTCTTCTATTTTGAGACCATAAAATGACTAAGTGACTTGTTTAAATATTTTAAGATGATATTTTTAAGTCACAAAGAATACTCTTAAGGCGTCTAGAAAAAGTTGTAAACTATTCCTATATAAACTCCGTAAGAATAAAATATCTCTTTTTATATCTCTATAATAGGAATATTCTGAATGAAAATAAAAAAAAAGATATTATTAGCTAGTCTTAACTTCTTATTTTCAACGTGAATATCCTTATGCAAAGAATTGCTCGACTTGGTGAAAGAACTTTGTGATGTCATCCTGCCATGGAATATTTTTCTATAACGCGGAAGAAGGATATGCATTCTAGGCATTTCATGCATTAATCAATAGAGCGATATTCTTGAGCAATATATTAATTCCGCTCATATAACAATGGCATCGTAATTTCCGAATTAACACAAGTTTCATTGCTACGCTAAATGATTTCGAAATTACTATTGTTAGTAAATACATATGCTGGCAATTGTTAATATTCGCGAGGCGTTCAATGTCCTTCGTGGAGGACATGTGCAGGTGGAATTCGTGATTTAGATACGCTATATACATATGTACTCTGATATTTCGTAATCGCGGTTCATTAGACGAGAATGAAAGGGAAAGGAAAGGATAATTAGCATTTATCGAGAAAGGTTAATGACACGATAAATTGGTGGATAAATTTGAGAACTCATTAAGTATCCAAATAATTTACGTGGCTTGATTAACATCGAGAAAGTAAGGAATAAAGAAGAAAACCAGGAAGAGAAGAAGATTATCATCTTTAATCATAAATTAATCATGAATGAGGAAATATAAGTACTCTCCTAAATTCCACATCAAAGGACTAAGCTGCCTAATCTTCTTAAATGATTTCTCTTACTGTGATTCCAACGACTTGAATAGATCTCATCTTAAGGAGTATGAAAGATAACTTAATTAGCAAGACAAGCATTTACGCTTTCATGCTTACAGGCTCGCTGGGCCAAAAGCAACAACAGGAGGACCCGTGCCAGACAAAATCGCGAGTAGTGGGCGATGCTGAGTACTGCGATCGCTATTGGGAATGCGTGAACGGTCGCCCAGAGCTGTTCGACTGTCCGAATGGTCTCGTGTTCGCCGGCAAGCATCGCGGTGTCACCGAGGGCTGCGATTATCCATGGCGTGCGAACTATTGTGACAGCAAACGCCAGGCAAATCCGCCGATCCCGACCGAGCACTGCGACTGGTTATATGGAATCTTTGGTCACGAAACTTCCTGCACCAGGTACTGGACTTGCTGGAACGGCACCGCCACCGAGCAGCTCTGTATAGGTGGTCTGCTCTATAATGAACGGGCTAGATCCTGCGACTGGCCCGAGAACGTCGAGGGATGCCAGAAGCATCGTAAGTATCTACGATGATCGATAGGTCGAGAGACAGTCAGGGAATTTTATCAGAAAGTTTAGATATTAGAATTTATATATTAGAACTTGAAATAATTCATGGAAAAAGTTAAAATAGAATATTATTGTTTTGCATAAAAATTCATTAATGATCACATACTATTTTATCAAAAAAATAAGTATTTTGAGGAATAAGGATGTTCTGCAAATAGCATTCCATTCTTATCGACTACTTTAAACCCACAGTTGGATCTTTTCGTTTTCTTATTTATCTTCGCAATAACGTTTATCTTGGGAATTAATTGGCATTCGGCTAAATTCAACGGATACATCTTTAAGATGCGGTTTTAGGCGGACTTAATTCGCACAAGAAGCGGAATTTTAACGATTATTTTCACTTTCGAAAGTGGGCGGACGAGATGAACGCGATGCGTTTCCTCGTGCCTACTTCTTCCAGGAGTTAGTGCCCAAGGAAAAATGGGCGAGGCACTTAATTAGCATTCGAAGTGAATTCTTGTCGCGCCTTTCTCCCCTTCTTCGCCCTCGGGATACGATAAAACACGTTTATTATTAATTCGCATCGCCTCTCTCTGAATGTCAAACACTAGCCTGACGCATCGATCGTTTATACGATCGTACGCGAGATCGTATTTCTTTTTCACAAGGTTGGAAATAATGAAAGATATTATAAGATTGAAATAAATATATTTCTTACAACATTTTAAAATATTTCTACACATAAAAATATTCGGTTTAAATATTGATGGGATTTATTAATGATTGACAAATTAATGTAAATAATAATTTATCACTAAATAATTAGTGATTAGTAAATTATTTTATCAAAAATTTGATAAATGATTGAATTTTTAGAAAATTCTCGAAAATCACGCCAATAACCTCATACATGTGCAAAGTGAAAGAAGGAAATAAAAGACATTCACGAATGTATACACTGCGTAATTAAACTTCAAATTAATTTATCATTGGTAGATCTCGAACGGAAGTTTTCGACTTTCACTGAGTCGATATTGTCATTTTGCAACAAGAAATTCATTAAAAACGATCAACCAATTTGCAAAACTGTATTCTTTATTTTTATTTTAATAAAATATTTTACTTTGAACCGTTTAACAAAATATTATCAAAATTATAGATAATGATTGGTATATTTACATATATGCATATGAACTACACGATTTTGCGTGTTTCGATCGTCATTAACTATAATAGTTCCTCGAAAGGAACTATCAGGAGCTCTAGTCAGTTCGCCCCAGTTATTAGGAATAAGACGCAACCTGTTTGCAGCACTTTGCAACGATGACGCGAACGGCAACGTGCCTCTGGGCAAGTCGTGCAACCGTTACTGGCAGTGCCAGGGTGGTTACCCGCGGTTGCAGCGCTGCCCGGCCATGCTGGTGTTCGACAGGCGGTCGTTGAGGTGCGTGGTACCACCGACGGAGGACTGCGATGTTCCCACGACACCGCCGCCCACCGAGGGCGAGTTGCCCGATGGACGCAACGAGCAGGAACCTGAGGAGGAGAATCTGCCGCCTGGCGTGCCACCTCTGCCATCGGGTGCCCTGCCGATTCCTTTACGGGCGCGTCCCAGAAACTAAAGTCGCAGCAAGCGTCCTGTTCGATCTGGAAGGACGAAGGAAGCACCAGGAGATCCCTTTTCGACGAGTGAGATCCCAGAGATCGTCGATCAATGCGGAGAGCTTGAGAAGTTCTCTTGTCAAGTCTCAGATTCTCGCGTGATTTTGCAGTTCCGCAATTTTATAATTTTAGAATTTTCATAGGATTACATTTTTGAGATTTTTTTAATTCTTAGATCTTTTTTAATGTCTCGAAATTATCCTGCATGTCAGAGAAATTGAAGTCCCGCGATTCCTCAAAGAAAAGTTCCGTTCTTTCTCGTAGATAAAATCTTTATTTTATCTTCATCACAAGAATTTGATTTTCAGATACGCTATTTTATATGTAAAATTCAAATTTGAGTAAAAGTGAGAGTGGCAACTGCCTATAATTACACGGTCCGGTTCATCCCAATTAATGAGTAACAATTTATTTTAATTAATTCAGGTAATAAGAAGTGAAAAGTTTATCAATTAAATGAATTAATTTATGATCTAAGATAATGAAAAATTGAATAAAACTTTCTAATCTTAAGAAAGATAAAAATTCTAAATGACACTTGAATATTTTTATAAATTTAGAAAGACTGGAATAAAATTAACTAAGCATGTTATAAAGATTAATTTAAAAAATTTCAGACAATCTCTTAAAAATATTAAAGAAAACAGAAATTGCAAAAGAAAAGTAATATCGAAATAAATTAATTTGATAAAATATATATAAATGTAGGATTGTTTTTAATGAAACAGAAGTTTAAAATAAAAATGAGGAACTATTTTCAAAGACCGAGACATCCATCGATCCGTCCATATCTTTGACCGATCGAGCTCTTCTTCCTTTTCAATGGAGGTTCGTATTATTAACTGATAAAATGTTGAACATCTCGTTTTTTTCGGTTTTTTTCTTGGACCGTTCACCATTCGCATCAGTCGAGATGTAAATATTGTATTTTCCCCGTTCCTGTCACCCCTTTTTCCTTCCCCATCCCGTGCTCTCGTAACAATAAGGCTCGTACCACGTATATGTAGATCAATTGAAATAAACTGTACGTTGTATATTTTTTATACGCATGTCCAGATTTTATTCAATGTTGCCTGGCTGTACATTGTTATTATATTTATCATAAATACATTAAATGTATTACATATAAATATACTATATGTACTACATATCGTACTTGCTCTTCACGCACTGTACATACAATTGGTCCCCTTTAAACGTCTATTATTAATAATAATTTACGTCTGATATATCTTCGTCTATTGGCAACGCCGAATCAAAATGAAATTTAATAGGAATGTACATCTTTTATAATTTTTTTCTTATTAATTAATTCCTTCTAATTATTTCCTGTATAAAAACATTTGTATTATTAACATGTTGTAATTTATGTTCGTAATTCTTTTAATTTTTATAATTGATATTTTCCTTTAAATTTAAACAATTTCTAAAATTAATATTGTCCTGTGATAATTCGATTTTTTACAGCTATACACATTTTTTTTAATTTTTTGTAAATTTCTAATTAATATCGTTATATCTCTTTGCCAAATTCATTGATTTAAAGTTGCGGATGATTGTCAGGAGTTGTGCCTCCATTTTAAATACCATTTGAGCTGAAAAAGACACATAAATATATAGTTAGAAAATTAAAATATTTGATCTTATATTCTGCATTAATTGAGTTAATACTTCGATTTCGAAAATTTTTATCGATGATATTCAGATTAGATATTTTTTGTTTTTTCAAGTCAAACAAATGTGCCTGATTTGAAGTTTTTAAAACGTAAAGTGTACAAACCAGTGAGGAACTTCGTCCGGGTCCAGACAAGTCAGGCTCACAGAGTCGAATAGTTTTCCATCTCCGCAAGTGAGAAGTCGCGGATGTCCATCAACACAGGTGATCAACCTACCGCAGTCACTCGGTACGGGGAATCTAAAAATCATACCATTTATAAATTTTTGGTTTACGTAAAGAAATATAAAAATCTTAAATTATAATTTAATATCAGTATTTAATAAAAATTGTTCTCTTTAAAAATTTACAGTGAAATATCTATTATTCCGTGACCAAGAAACAATTTAATAATTGCAAGTTATTGCAATTCAAAGAAGCTACGCGATGTTTAGATTATTTTCGTGTCTTGACATCGTTAAATATCACGTTTTATGAATATTGCAATTCATTTTATTAAAATGAAAAGCAAATATCACGTTCATAAAACGTTATAATATTTAATATCAAGGTACGGAGATAAAGCGCAAAAAGTCGCGCAAATAGTTTCTTTGTAAATTTTTCTATTTTTATTTTTTGCATAATTCAAGAGGAAAAAATAAATGTTTATTAACGTGACAAAAAATTAAATATTTGAATAAAACACGCGCGATCTCTTAATTTTTTCGACGACCGGTTTTTAAATTGAAGTACTACGCATAAATGTCTGACATTTAACGACTTCTTTTACTCTCACGATCTTCGATGGCGAACAATATTTTTTTTTTAGTAATTCTTCCTCGTAATAAAAAAAAGAATAGGGAAACGAAGAAAGATAAAAAATTTTATTATACCTTGCGGCAGTAAAATAATTATACACATAATTTGCAACATGATTGCAACCAGAAATTTACAGAGTGCATGAATCATATAAGAATCTGATATGATCAGATTTATGCAAATCTAGATTTTGATTATGATTGTTTGGAATAGAACATAATAAGAGATATTGAGCTATCGGAAATCTCGAATATATAATAATAAGTCACCAGGTTAAGTAATTTTTTGGGAAATATTTAAATTAGATATAATATGATGAAATTAATTGATTTTTTAAATAGAAAAAAGAAACTTTTTTGTATATCATAGAAATTATTACAAGTTTATAGCAATTAAAATAATTAAATTATTAATTATTAAACAAATTATTAATCGATATTGAAAAAAAGAATAACATTGATAAAGTGCTTGTTCCCAAGAGGTTAAGGAATTAAATTCTTATAATCTTCCAAGAAGCGAAGAAAGAAAGAAAGTGTGCGAATTAAAAATGTCGTCTGCCTGGAGTGCATTGACCGCCAGTTTTATTTTCGCGCGGATTTTCTCATTACGAATGATTTCTCGAAAGTACGCGCATCTCGTATATAATCACGTAGCACATACATTACCTCGGATAGGGCCAGAACTTGGCAGCGGGACTGTTGGGGGGCAGCTTGTGCGGGCACTTGAATCCTACTATAGCTTCGGGATTGCAGAAGGGGATGAGTTCATCCGGCCAGACGCACGTATGGGTCTTCGCATTGTAGACTAGACCAGGGTCGCAGTGAGCCTGAAGCGGATCACCGTGGACACATTTGATGTAAGTGGTGCTGCAACTATCGCTCTCCGGATATATACCGAATTGATACTCGCAGCCTGGACTGCTAATCGGCGTATCTGCAAAGAGGAAAACGTTCCTTAAGCAGCGTTCCATTATTAATTGCAAATACTGAAAATTTATAGTATAGATTTTCAGTGCGATGAATAACGGAATGTAATTTTAATTATATTGAGAGTTTGTGAGGTGATTTGAAAATAAACTAAATGCGTTATTCAACAAAAGAAAGAGATTTCTTATTTAAAATTTTTTTTTGTAATATTGCAAAAATATTGCAAAAATAGATAATTCTAAATTCTATAGCCGAAAAAATATATGTTCAATTAACCATTATATTATGATTTTTTTTCCTGCGTGTATAGTAGAGAATGTATTGATCTGCTGTTACGGGTTTTTATTAGCATCAACTTTTTTGGCGCAATAAAATATGAAAAACAAGACTGAAAACTGGAAAGTCACGCGATTGCATCGAGATTAAGCCAGTTGAGATAAGTGATCAAAAGAGATTCACTTGAAAGCGAAATCATAATGATTGACGTTAACGTGACCCACTAAAAATGCCGCCAAAATCACTTGTTTCGTATGACTTTTACTTTCCTGGCATGTTTCTTTCTAATTGACTGATTTTTATTTTCATATAAAATATATGAATACATAATTTTTTATGAAAAGAACAATGATATTGATAATAACATAAATATAATATATATATATATATATATAATAATATTTATATAATACAATAATACGTCAAACTGAATATTAATTTATTCAATTGCAACATATTTTATTTTATACCATTTCTATATTATACTCATATATATATGTATTGGGTTGTCCGGAAAATTCGTGCCGACTAACCTATATAATTTAATAAATGTATACTGTATAATTTAATAAATGTAAAATTTAAATCTTCTGCGTTTCAATTTTCTTTCAAAATCGGCACGAACTTTCTGGACAACCCAATAATATATAGTATATTTTTACATAACATTTATGCCAAATATTCAATATTTTTTTTTAAACGAGATAGGTAAAGATTGTAAAAACTGTTGGGGTAATAATAAAAGTGACAAGTGATTCGAATATCACGAATGCAATGTAATACTTACAGTCAGCCTTGCGATGACCGCAATCGACAGCCCAATTATAATTGCAATGATTATGGATGGCACCGTGTCCGTCAAACAGAAGTCCATTCTCGCAGTATTCGAAGGTCAGCGTGCCATTCGTGCACAAGAAGAAGGCCCCGCAGTCTTCAGGGTGAGCGTAAGCATGAATTCCGTAAGGATCAGGGCATGGCGGGGCATCGTGTAAGAGGGTGGCACCTTGGGCTGTGAAATGAGAGTTTACGTGACAAAAAAGACTTATTCTTCACTAATAATATATAATATCTAATCTTTATTTTTTAAGATGCAATTTAAATATTATTATTAATGTTGTAATATTTCTTATGCTAAAATATTTCTTATTCAAAATGCATACAATTCACTCTCTATATAACATACGTATTGTAATGTATTATATTACTATTGTGAATTGTATAATTTATGATTTTTATATTAACAAATGATTATATTATATAATAATATTATTTCAATAAATAATTATCAAATAATCTAAAATAATTGCATATATATATATATATATATATATATTACTTGTATAAATATATAATATATAATGCTGTAATATATTATAAATATAATAATAAATTATGTTATTTATTATTATACATTATATGTAAATATTTGATATTAATCATTATACTGCGAGTATATAAATATATATGGAGAACAAAATCAAAGTTGTATCATAATTATGCGGAAAAAAATATGTAAAATCTAAAAGTATATATTTGATCTAGTTTTTTCTAAAAGTGACACATTTTGCAACGTATTGTCTTGCTCGAATAAACAAAAACGAAAATATGTATTAATGAAAAACTTTATCGGTTAAGTTTGATTGACTTATCGACTTGAAAAGATTTGATTCGCATGACAGCTTCGCGAATGTCGGTTATCCTTTTTCGCAAACGTGCGTTGCGACAACGGGTGTGTGACGGGCATCATGATTATTTTCTTATACGTATAGAAATGTATTATAGAAAAAAACACAACAAGCACAAACAATTTATAAAATATTAAAATTTTTTTCTTGAAATGGAAACTCGAGACTAAAAAAAATAGTCGATAAATTATTTTTGAAGAAAACCTTGCAGTATAAAAAATAGCACAAAATAAAAAATTGTAAATATATAATGATGTAATATATAATGATGAATTGTAAATATATATGTTACAGATTAAAAAATGAATTATTTCAAAAAAAACATAAATCAAAACATTACAACAATTATTAAAAGATTAGGAAAATGTTAAGCGCAATTTTTTTGAAAAATAAAATTCATTATTAAAAAAATATCAAAAAATCATTCTGCTTCACAATTCGGTTACATCGCTTCGTTACATTTTTCGATCACCTCGGAATGTCCACCGTTATGTCATACACGCAGATCTTAACATATGGTGTCTCGTCGGTGAAAGCCTCGCGGAAGGTGATGTCGCAACCTATCAGGAGTCCATGGAGAAGAAGAAAGTATTTACGCCTGCGAAGAGACAGTCCTCTGTACACAGGGGAAGACAAGAAGCGCATTCCGAGGTGAAGATGCACACGCAATGCGAGGTGTAGGGTCGCGCATAGGCGAGGTGAAGGTAACTACCTCGTGGATTATGGTGGTTGCGGCGGTGGTGGTGGAGGACTTACCATGTGCCAGGACTGCCAGGAGCAACAGCAGGGTCACGCTCCTCGAATAGCTCATCTTTCCGGCACTCAGTTCGGCTTGACTACTGTCTCTGACGGCGAAGTTGACGATTGGCGCGCACTTTAGGTGTCGGCCTCGGTACACCTCCGAACGGTCCCGTCTACTCCCTTCACTCCCTTCACCGCGGCTTTACCAAACCCCACCAGGATCCCCTTGATCGCTGTTGGTTTGCCTACGTGCTCGAGCTACCGACCAGCGGCGCCGAGCGTGATGAATTGTCCGGGTGCCACGCTTGGATCCTTTAGTGTCGCGAGATATATCGATTTGAAGAGAGAAGAGAATTTAAGCTGAATAAATTGCCAAGCTGTTGGAGAAAGTCGAGAAAGAGTTCTTTACAATATGTACAAAACAGATGTATCAGCTAATAAATCCTGCAAAAGTGTCGCGAATTAGCAGCTAATGAGAAAAGAACAATTCTGCCGAGAGTCGGAAGAAAATGGCTGAATATTTTTTGGTTTCTCTTTTGTGGCGGTGAGACATTATAAAATAAATTATTATTTTACGAATTAATTTAATTTAAAAAAAATTTAAATTTAAAAAATAAAGGTTGTCGACACATTGCTGATATAAAGACGCAAATCTATAATAAGGAAAAAAAGCTGGTAATAGTAATTGAATATTGATAAGTTAATTAATTCTAAACGATATAGCAATAATAATAAGTATGTAATAATCATCAGAAAATCGAGAAATCTATTTTTAAGTCGTTTAACACTCTCTGTACGTCTTACATAATCATTTGTATGAAACGAAGAATATTTCTTGACCGTAGAGGAGTGATTCGCGATCATCATTTTTCTAATCATTGTAATCTCTCGCGGCGTCGCGATAAATCGCGAGAGAACGTATCGCGTGTGAAAAGATGACGTTAGACTTAATACCAAAGCACAGTCTTTCTGCACCTCTTGAAATGCCTAAGGATGCAACGTCCTCGACGCAAATACTCTGTACTGAACTATGTTGCACAAGCACGATCGTTATTTTTCCGCATGCTTAATGCCGCATAGTACTTATGCGCTTTCGGTGAACGGTGGTGTAAATGGAAATATTATTGTATCATTCGACGCTTCGCATAAATAACAGTTCGAACGATCGCAATGTGTTTATAGATGTACTTGAAAGATATCGCTATTAATCAAGGGAGCTCTCTCTAATTAAGAAATTATAATTTTAATGACTTTTGTTCAAGTGAATTAAACCCATCTTGAATAGTCATTTTTTTAGGGATTAAATAATATAATAAATATTTTATAATAATATAATTATATAATTATATAGAAAATATCTACCTTGAATTTTTTAATTTATAGTTATTATTAATTATATATATATATATATATATATACATACATACAACTTAATCTTTTATACATGCAATCTTTTGCAACGTTTTAGCTTGCCGAAAAAGGCGCGTTTTTTGACAAAAGAAAATCGAATTTTCCGAAGAAAATGGAATATGATAACAGCAAGGACACATTACGTTAACGGTTAATGCCAAGGCGCTCTTCCTTCTGTCATCATCGGCCACGATGTAATCTACTCCAACTAAATGAGTTATAATTGATGAACGCGTGTAATAACTAAAACGTGCACTCAGATAGATGTATTCTCGATATATTAATATGGTGCGAATATACGTGCACATGAGGCCCCTGAGGTCTTAGCCAGCCTTACGCAAGACCCATCACATACTGGTCCCAAGGAGGAGGGACCCGATTGCTGGATAGTGAAAGCAGCCGAGGCGAGCCAGACAAGTCGACAGATCGATCAGACGTTCGAATTGAAAACCGTCATGATGACGATCTGTTAATTAGTTTAGACTTTCTATGAATCAATTGTTTCTAAAATATAATACTAGAAAAACATAAGAAAAATAATATATATATATCTTGTTTAATAAAGAAATTATATGGTATCCTATGCTTCATTTTCTATTGATATTGATAATAATAGATAAAGAAAAGAAAATATATATTTTATCTTATTTAAGAAAGTATTTACATTGTATATCATGTTTCATTTTTTTATAGTAGTATATTTTTATATCGTGTTTTTTAGCTTTTATTTTATAAATGTACTAGGAACGGAAAATTTATTCTGATCGAATTTTTCGCATTGCAAGCAAAATGTAAATTGTGATATTGTATATTTCGTCAAGCGCTTCACGAATTATGTAAAGAGAAAGGTTGCTATCAGGCAAATGAAGAGAAATTGTTAGCTTGGAAAACTCGTTCGTAGCATGTTGTTTATTGTGCACCGTAAATCTCGCCAAATCGTCAAGTAGTTCTTATAAATAGTTTTTCAATATTCAAAAGTATATAAAATATAAGAAGTATAAAACAAATTTTTAATATTTCACTACAACGAAAATTGCGAAGCAAATACGATGAACTACAAACATTCATTATTTTGTAATTTGTTACAATTCATTTGGCTTTGCTTTTATTAATGTATCAAAAGTTCTCAAAAATAAATGCGACTGAAGGCATAACATCTATAACGTCAGATGTTGCAATGTAATCTTATGACGAATGGGTTAATTAATTCTCACGCTGACATTTGACTCGCCGGAGTGAAATCCAGGATACGTTCGAAGAAGTGATTTTGCGAATATATTTCGCGATGTATTCTGGAGTATTGTGGAGTGAGGAGGTTTTCGACGTGCAATCTTTCGTGTCAGAGAAAGTCATGCTCATTGTAACACACGATAAATATTAATGATTTGACTTACATGATACTAGCAGTTAATATTGAATGTATTATATCAATGGACAAATTCGATAATTATTATACTTTATTAAAGTAATTTTTGAATTTTTGAATTATAACTTAAATTCTTTTTTTTCAATTTAAAAAGATTTAAAAACTAAACGATGTTCTTTATATTTAATAATAGTAATTCCTAATCTATTAACAAGAATCCTATTTATTTTATTCTTAATATTTTTCTGATAATAATACATTATACATTTTATTAAAAATATTAATTTAGGAAACTCTAAATCTTTTCGCATCTTTAGCTTAAATAATTAAATTATTTTTGTCAAGAAGTTTTTCAGGATTTAAGAGAATATTATTTAATATTATTATTTTTGTAATTTTTGTAAAATGATCAAATGTTTTATAATGTTTGATTATTTTATTATTCTTTTATCTTGTATAATTCTCACATACGATAGAACTCGCATGAACATTTTTAATACTTTTGATAAAATGAATCTTTTGAAAAGATGAAACTCCATTAAATATTATTTAATGGAGATAATATAAATATCTTTTTTATATTACTTTTATATTTAAGAACTAGAAGAATTTAAGTTTTATTTTTATTATTATTATATGTATAATTAGAGGGACGAAAATAAATATTGAATTTTATGTTTAAACAATACATCATTATGTTAAGTAAATTTTAATTTTATTATAAAAACAATTAATAACCAATTAAAAAGTTTTGACTAACTTATAAAAATCTCTAAAACAAACTTTAGATTTGTTGACTCCAGATTTGTAAAAGAATTTGTAAACAAATTTCTGGTCATACTCTACATAAAATATACATAATTATTAAGTAATAACATATAATTTTTACATTTATTAAAAATGATATTACTAAAAGACATAACATTTTCAAAGTGAAAGACTTATTTCCCCATTAGAATATAATAAATAAATTCCATTTCTTCAAAGTTATTTAATTGCGGAATTACGGGCGACTGTTTTGCGTTCATGTGCTTTTACAATAAAATTTCGACATAATCGATAATTATATAAAATTGGACCGGTTTGAGCGGAGGATTTATCTAACAGATATTATATAGAACTTGATATCGTCAGCGAAGTTTTCTTTTCGCGGGCGCGGATTAATGATCCGCAACGGCTTTATTACACATTTTCCGAATGCAAATTTGTTTACGTAAAAGGAGAAAGGGGTAGTGATTCGTCGCGGGGAGGGCGAAAGCGCGATCACTCTCGCAAAGATCATGCAGTGACTTTTACATAAGCATGCATATTACATGCATTTATTGTTCCTATGGGTAAAAAGATGAGCATTACACACGTTGCGATTAACTGTGGCACCCTCGCTTCTCCAACTCAATTCTTACGCTTGTAATAGTCCTCGCTGAAACATTGCATTTTGTTATAAAGAACAGTATTTGATGTATTTTTCAAAGTAATAAATAATTTTGAAATTTAGAAAAGAATATTAAAAACAAAGAGAAGTTAGCAAGCAATTATCGACATTTATAATTGACAAAGAATTAAGAACAAGTATTGAGAAATCGATTAAGAACAATAATTGAAAAATCGATCTTAAAATTGATAAGAGAATTTGTTATAAAAAATACACAAATTAGTTAGTATGTATATTAGTCTATATGTATATTATATTTTATATTCTTTATATTACAGAGTAATTTATAATTTGTGTATTTTTTTAACAGATTCTCTTGTAAATTTCTCTTATAAATAATATAAAGAATTTTTTTAATATAACGATCTCTTATAAATAATGTAAAGAATATAAAAATAAAAGAAACTCACCATCCCTGCACGGATTCTGGTTCCGTGCACCTGAAGCTGTCCTCGTTGTATACGGTGCCGGGCTCGCATTGGCCCTTCTGCGGTACTACACCGTTCTTGCAGATGTAGAACTTGGCGCAATCCTCGGGATGCGGATACGTGGGATGCGGCAAGATTCTGCCGGACGGGCCGGCGACGTCGCCGTCCGGGCATACAAAGCCATCGTCCAGGACATCGCGTTTTGCGTTCTCGCATAGACGAGTGGCGTCTGCCGGCCAGACACAGCTCGACATCTTGGGTTCATAGATTAGTCCGGGCGGACAGGGCACTACTTGCACTACTCCATCGATGCAATTGACGAAACGATCACACGCAGTCGGGTCCTCGTGGCTAAAAATGCCGTTTGCCCGCGGGCAGCCCTTGCTTGGTTGCGGCTCCTCTATTCAATTATATAATATATTATTATACGTATAATACTAGTGCATATATATTATTTTTATTAAGTTTTGTATTAGTCTCTCATGTATATTAATTATTTTATAATTGTGATATAGTAGTTTCTATCGAGGTTTGTCTTGAAATTTACAATTACAAATAAAATATATATTTTTTTTAAATTTTAGCGATTAATCACTAGAATGATTAATGTTTAATATAAATATCGATTTCTATAGCAAAGATTTAAAAAATTATACAAAATATTTTTAACAAATATTTTTACAAAGATAAACTTGATTGTAATTTTATTAAATTTATTTTGTTTTATTTTATTTTTTAATAGATTTTTGTTAAACTTTAATTAAAGTTTTCTTTAATTAATTAAAATTGTTTCTGTATGAGATCATGTTATATTATTACTTATGAGAAAACGTAAAAAAAATCGAGACAGAATTCGATTGTCCATTCGTCTAAAAACCGGTTCATATCGAGTTCTATTTTTACGACACTGCTTAATCTGCCATTCTTCCAGTTTGTCGAGTTGTTAAGGGAAATATGCATGAAGTATAAAAGAACTCTCATATATAATTCCTTTATTCGAATACCTATTGGAAAGAATTTTTTTTTCGAATGAAAAATCTTTCATTTTTAAAATAGCATATAAATATAAAATTGAATGAATTGAATGAATGATAGATAACAATAAAGATATTTTTCTGTAAATAGCAAATAACATTTTTATGTATGAAATTATTGAGATTGGCATATAATAATTCAAAGAATTAATTTCTAATCTGAAGAGCAAAACGTCAAGAAACTACGAATTTTTTTTTAATTTATGATAATTGTAATAATCTAGATGAATCTATTGTAATAATTCAGAAGAGGATTTAATAGATTTAGAAAAATTTTAATAATTCGAAACTTACGCAAAACTGTGCGATCGCCGCAAGGTACGTTCGCCGGTATATCGCAGAGTTCCTTCTTGGGATTATCATCCCTGAAGACGAGTCCATCCTTGCAGAGTTTCTCCTCAGGCTGACCATCCACGCAGGCGTAATAAAGATCGCACTGTTCAGGATCGGGGAAGAAACCCTTAGGTTCCGGACATCGGAACTGAGCCCCACTCAAGGTGGCCAGAATTACCAGTGGCAGAAGACCACGAAGAAGCACATGCTTTCCCACTTCCAACATCCTGAAAAGAGTTCTAAAGAGATTCGCGAAGTCTTTCAGATTTCCGTCTTGAAGTTACTGTTCTAGGAGACTCTCTCTCTCTCTCTCTCTCTCTTTCTTTCCCCCTTTCTTCTCTTTTTCTTCTTCTTTAATTTTCTCGTCCTTTTCTTTAACTTCGTCTACAGTGCGTCGCGACGCTGATAAAACGTGACTGCAGGTCCGAAACGGGTTCTGTTTCGCTCGACAGTCTCGCCACCACCTTGGTGGGTCCTTACTGTTGCACATTTCCCTACCCTCCCTCCTCCCGACTTCGCCCCCCTTTCGCCGAAAGTCCTGTCTGTCTCTCTCTTTCTTTCTTTCTGATCGAGCAATGTTCTCACTGTTCCTTTTTCTCCCGTCACGTGCATTCTATTGGATGCATAGACACAAGTTTTATTGCATTGCGTTATTATCGGTGCATATAAATTCCGGACATTTCCGGGTACTGACGGCGAGACCGGGTCGTTGCTGTTGTACTATCATTTCGCGATTTGCATCCCTCACTTTATGCTTGGAATTCGTATTGCAAACGCGACTACCGTATTACGTTTACTTTATCCAATTAATTTTAGTCCGAGATATTTTTGAAAGCGGAACGAGAGAAATTATTTCGTGGATTTTGAAAGAGATAATTATCTATTTGTTTATTTAACAGAGCAGTTAATTGAACAAATTAACAGAGCACTTATATATCAATTAGTTATCTAAAACTATCTTTTACAGCTGTGTATTATTGTGAAGAAAACAAAAGTAATGAACTTGTAGATGCAAAAATTATCTATTTATTTACTGTACCAATTGCATTAATAATTTCATAATTTTACAAATGAAAGAAGTATGATCTTTAAAAATAAAAATAATTGAAATGCATATGTTATATAAATGAGAGACTTGTAAAACGCAATTTAACTTTGTAATAGTATTAATATACTGTTAAAAAATTTTTGTGTTATTCTCAAATAAAATCATAAATGATAAGATATTGCAGTAACTGAATATCACGTTGTGTATAATAAAGTGTAGAATTCAATTTTTATTGAACTAGTAGATTTAATCTTCAAAAAAAGCGTTCCGCAAGTGGCATTTGCGACAGACGCTCGTAAATTGGAAAGTTAAATGAAAGAGAGAGAGAGAGAGAGAGAGAGAGAGAGAGAGAGAGAGAGAGAGAGAGAGAGAGAGAGAAGAAGAGTAGAGAGTACTAATACTACTACTACTACGTACACGTAACAACGTAAAACGTAATACTAACGTACTAACGTAACGTAAGTAA
>NW_012130083.1:4705009-4706533 GCF_000143395.1 Atta cephalotes
AGAGAGAGAGAGAGAAAGAGAAAGAGAATACTGTGCATATAAACTCTACTTACCTGCCACACGCAAAAGAAATAAATTAATCTTTCGCCAAGAAAGAGTAATGGTATTTCTTTAATCTAATGTGTTATGAAAATAAAATTGTTTTTCTGTGACTTTGCTACATTATAATGATTTTTTAATATTTCTTTTCTTTATATAGATTAAAAATTTATTTTATTATGCATCTTAAGGCTCGGGATTTTTTACTTTTCTCTTCTTTTTTGGCATAAGGGCTTTTTATTTGTTCTTAACAAACATTTGGGAAAGTGGAACGAGTAAGCGCTCTCTCGTTCATAGCTTATTCGTATAAGATGCAATAAGTATAAGTTCGTATAATATGCAGAAAGAGAATGAGGGAAAGAGAGAGAAAGTGAATTGCAGAATGAGAATCAAGAAAGCAGTTCAGGAGAAAGTGATAGTCAACTGATCTCATAACGAGAATAATTCAAGGCCTTTTACAAGTTCCTTGAATACCATTTCGACAATTGAGTCACCATTAACTTCTCTTGAGAAAAATTAAAATTATTTTATTAATAGTCTCACACACACACACACACACACACACAGTCAATCAATTTTAATAATAGCTTTCTTTTTCTCTTTTTATTTGTCACAACACAAATTGTATTTTATTTGAAATCTGAAAAGTGAAAGGAAAAGGAAAAACTATGTATAATTTTAGTAGATCTATATATATCTTTGTTTAATAGTTGAAATAAATAATATTGTTAACAATGAATTTTTAATTATTTCCGTGACAAAATATTTATAATTTATAATCAAAATTTCTCTCTTAATTATGCGAAGCGAATTAAATATTATAAATTCTTTTCATTACATAAATAAATTAATTTAATGATTTTCTTAAAGAAAATGTTATCTCAATTTTAGTTCGAAGCATTTTAATTAATAGGAAACTAGGGAATGGAAATCAGGTTTCGATTAATTGACTGAAGACTAATAAAGTAAAAATAAAATGTATTCCAAGACATTCAAATGGCTAAACACACACATGAAGTTACGGCGAAGGAGGTGACACGTGATTAAAGTGAATGTGCGGCGTCCCGATGCGGGACAGATGAGCGTGGACGACTTCTTTACGGCTTCTCGTCCTTGTACCAGTCCTCGCTGCAAGGTAAACGACAGTTATTAAATTCTCCGAATTTTTTAAGCATGATAGTAACTTAATTCAAAACTAGATTTCATAAAAACGTAACGTAGAATAAAATAATCTTAATAATTTTGTTACACAAATAGCGAGAGATTTTAAATTTTGAAATTTACAATTGAAAATTAATTAAATTGAACACATAATATTAAAAATATTTATTAACCGAGTGAGATTGTTGAAGTTCTTTTATTTAATATGACGTTCAAAGAGTGCTACCAGAATTATACACACACACACACACACACACACATACACACACACACACACACACACACACACACACACATATATACCTGTAATAAAATATATTCAGA
>NW_012130083.1:4707193-4726590 GCF_000143395.1 Atta cephalotes
ACACACACACACACACACACACACACACACACACACACACACACACACACACACACACATATATACCTGTATAAAATATATTCAGATAATATCAATATGTTTACTCTAACTTAACTCTTTCAGTGATTATATTAACTGCTAGATCGTTAATATGAAAATAAAATGATAAAATAATATAGTTCGTAATCAACTCGTACCATCCACGAACGTTCTCAGGTGCATCACATCTCTGCTGCTCCTCATTATAGACGGTGCCATCGCTGCAACCTTGTTCACGCGGCGTCACACCGTTCAGGCATACGTAAAACTTCTGACAGTCCTCGGGATGCGCAAATTTAGGATGGTCGATCACCATGCCCCTACTGTCAACCTGGGTCTCGGTTGGGCACTCAAAACCGTCTTGCAGTTTCTTGCCCATAACTCCGCAACCCTACATCATGCAGCACATTTCTGTGTTATCGTGTTATGACATCAAAGAGCATTGATTTCAGTTTAATTTAACAATTTCTCGAAAAATTTTATAATTGGTCTTTTTTTGTTAAATTAAAGTTAGATTAAGTTCTTTCTCGTTTCCTAATAGACATTCTAATTTTCTTTGTGCCATTTTTTACAACTTTTTAATTTGTAGTCTCCAGTTTTATTTTATGTAATTTCATTTGACATAATTAAGTATGATATTAAAAAATGTAATTGAAAATTATACAATATATTGTATAGTAGAGTAGGATTTTGTTTCTCGCATCTCCTGAACATTATTTGTCTGACTCCTAAATTTAAATGCTAACAGAATTGCATTGTTAAGTTCCCACTATAATTGCAAGGAAATATCTGAGACCTACCCGAGGATAATTGTAATTAGGAGAAAGTACATGCGCTGTGGGGTGTATTAGAAGTTTGTACTTTCTCTCAATTAAAACTTTAACTTCGGGGAAGTTCATAGCATTTGTTACAGTTCCGAATCAATTGTTCTAAACCTCCGTCGGAGCAAGTCTAAGATTATGTGCGGAATATGACTACGTTACGTGTACATATACAGTATAAAAGGATTTTGTTCTTGGAATTTTTAACGTCAATTAACTTATTCTAACACTGCGTGTCATAATCGACAAAATAAAATAATTCTTTCTTACTGCACTGAAAAAATTTCGAGTGATTGGAAATGAACGAAAATTCTGATCATATCTATTAGAATTTTGATTATCTCATCTAGAATTATAGATTCTATTATTCTAGAAAATTCTGATTTATACATTTCCAATCAATAATTTTAATTAATATAATCAAACTTTTTTCCAATGTCCTCTAAGTTTTTTGGAGTAGAGTTTTTATTCTAAAGAGTGAAAATTTAGTCAATCTTGAAAAAAATAGCTCAATCTGTAAGACTGAGATTTTTCAGTGATAATTCACTCTAAAAATTAGAGAGTAAATTTTCTCACCTCGCGACCCGCGCTATCCGGCCACACACAAGTTCCGCTGTACTCGTCGAAGTGTAGTCCGGTAGTGCAGGTGATTTCAATCGCCTCTCCGTCGATGCAGTTGTAGAAGACATTGCACACTGTCGGGTCGGGATGCGCGAAGAAACCATTTCGTCGCGGACACTTCTTCGTCGGCTGTGGAGGTTCTATTAACGAGGATAATCAATCAATCGATCGTGCAATTTCATTATCGTAATATTATATTCGATATTTTAACGTGAATGAAGGTATTATATTTCAATTGGATATATCAAATATACGAAATGCGCTTTATTGCATAAATATAAATAGATAAAAATAAACTTTTAAAATAAGACTTTTTTAACAAATAAAATTTAATTAATAATTACTCTGACAAAGATAATAATATTTTAGATATTACATAAGAAAACGTTATTAAATTAGAAATATTATTCGATATTAACGACGAATATATTGATTTTCAAAACAGTTCTTCATGAAATCTTCATTTGTCTTACGTAATTCGAGACGATCACCGCAATCGACGTTGAATACGTGGTCGCACTTGTTAACCTTGCGATTCAAAGGATCGAACACAAGACCGTCCGGGCACAGCTTCTCCGTTGCTACGCCGTCGTTGCATTCGTAATATTTGTCGCATTGCCTGCTATCCTCGTATTGGCCGTCCTTGTTTGGGCAATTGAACGCAGCATCTGTAATGTTACCGACGCTAATACTACTGTGGTCTTACTGCGGGCGGAAATTGATGTGGCGTTTCCGGTAGACGGAGGTGAACCTGTCCGTCGAATTCTTGGATCGACATTATTTCGTCGTTCATTACGTAATTTTGTCTTGGCTGCGCACGACTATACTTATGCAACTCGCCGAACGAGAAAACTGACATTTACGAATTAGAAAGTTCGTTCTCGTACTGTCTCCGGGTTAATTCTAACGGATATTTCCATTGAACTTACTTTGTTTTTTCGCATTTTCTTTCTTTACTCTTATTGCAATTCCAGATAAGAATATTTCATTTGCCTTATATATTATAACATAAATATTTTATATTAGTAATGAAATTATCATCGACGTTTGTTTCAATATTATTTTATATCCGAATTCTAATTATATGTGTATTTATATGTGTATTTAAACAATTATATTGATTTTTTTCTTTCAAAACATTTAAATATCAAAAAGTATTTAAATTTTTGAAGGTTTGAATATAATCTACGTTATTCGAATTGAAAGAAAAAAAATCAATATACTTAATTGTTTTAACTATATAGACATAATTAAAATTAGAAAGACATAATTAAATAGACATAATTAAAATTAAAAATATTGGAATGTCGATAATATTAATTTCATATTTGAAGAGTATTTATGTAACAATAAAATAAATAAAATACTCTTATTTTTCTCTTACTAGAATTAGTAAAGTTAATTTAGAGAATGTTAATTTAAAAAACGAAGCATGCACTTATAAAACGTATTTAATATCTTTCTTTTACACAATTAATAATTTTTAAAATAAAATTTTTTATATTTCATATTTTATGTATAAAATATAATTTATAATTTTATTAATTATATCTTTACTCCTTTTTACAAAATTTTACGTCCAGTTTACATTTAACTTTGTCTAGAGTAGGTTATATAATAATTAATTTTATATTATAATTTTATATATTTTATAACTAATTTTATATTATAACTAATTTTCTTAATTTTATTAATAATAAATAATAATTTATGATAATATTTATGTCTGATTTAACAATTAATTTTTTAAGAATAGCAGTAATTAATTTTAATATTCTAAAAGAGTATTTTCAAAGATTTTGAATTATGCGAGAACTTTTCTTTGTAGACCTTCTTTGTAGACATTCTTTAGAACGTTTTTATCATTTCTGATTTCTTTTTAATCTTTTTAAACGAATGATCGATACTTACGTGTCAGCGCGATTGCGCTTAGCAGCGTGACGATTCCAGTAATGAACATTCTTCCGGTTTACTTGTGTTTTCCTGTCGGATGATCCGTCGTAGGATGATCCTATTGCACTAAGGTTCACTGAAACGGGCGAAAACGGCTAAATTAAGGCTATTTAATTTTTAGTCCTTCTTTGAAATGGCCCGAGGTCGCCCTCGCGAAACTGCAGCTCTTCGGTTACTCGTCGGCTGGGTATACCTTGCGGATCCCCACTATTTCCTCACGCAAATCCCACTTTCGCCGTTACTTTTCATCGACGAACATTCGTCGAGAATGAAAATCGAAAAGATAGATGAGAGACAAAGAAAGAGAAAGAGAGAGAAAGAGAGGAAACTTTTACTCTTCTCTCTTCTCAGCGCTCTTACTTTGATGTCCTTCATTCTGTTTTTCTGCGATGAGAAAAATACCCGTCACAATCGCGTTGCTTCGCAATTATCACGACAAGCAAATGCCAGGAAATTTTGCCAATATTTTAATTATATTGTCTCCCTCATTTGAAAGAATTTAATTAATTTTAATTTTTACAAGATGAGCAGGATGAAATTTATTGCGCTGTGAAATAATTAAACAAATAGAAATGTATGGGAAATATACATGAAATTATAAATTATAATAATTAAAAAAGAAGATGCAATAAAAATAAAATTGTATGACATGAAAATAATATGTAAAAATAATATTATAATACATAATATGAAAAATAATATTTAAAGAAGTGCAAAAACGATTTTATATTTTTTAAATATTATTATTTTTATTAAATATTCGAAAATTTGGTAACACTTGGAAAAATAAAAAATTCAAGCTAAAGAGAGTGAATATTTTTTAAATTTAAGAAAGCGTTAACGTCTTGGTGAATCAAATTTACTCGCATTTCTAAATGATTTCAAGAAGAATAGTAAATTACGCATCACTGACTACCAGGAAATGATAGCTTTTTGTTAGGCTTTCTTTTCTTAAAAGTCGTTTAACATTCACCTTCGCTCTCGCTTCGATTGTTCTGATTTCTGCGACAATGCTACTGTCCAATGTCATAGTATTCTCTTATTTATTTAGTAAAATATTAGTAACAAACTTAAGATCTCTATCATCAACTATTAAACTAAAATTCAAATTTTGGATAAAAAAATTTATTATTATTTTTATTAATAAAAAATAAAATTATGTACGTAAGTATTTTTCAATAAATTATATTTTATAAATATTTTATGTAAAAAAAGTATTATAAAGTATAAAATATTCAAGACTATAAAATATTTTTTAAATATATGCAGATTTAATTATTCGTTTGCCTAAGCTTTTTATAATCTTTTATTTACTTTTTCTTTCATTGATATAAAATTATATAATAAAAAATTAGAATTATTTCTGTATTAATATGAAATATAAATATATTTCTTATCGAATTGATTCTGATTATATCAATTAAAAGTACTAATATACCTACTCCTATAGCACAAAGTTACACAAAAGTTACAGCAACATTACAGAGATTTTGCAGCGATATTGCTGTAAATTCTGTGCTGTGTGGGTCTTTTAATTATTTAGATAAAGTTTAATGATCTTTAGATAGATATGAATATGTATCAGTATTTCATAAACATATTTCATTATAATCAATATTGAATCAAGTTTTTTTTCACGATGTTGTTCTTTCCATTTTGATTTCATTTATGTTTCAGCAACGTCTTGCGATGTTTTTCCTTCAGGAAAGTGAGAATATTTGATACATAATTTAGTTTTCATCTGTTTAAAGTTCACATAGTTTTGTCAAGTTAATCATTTTTGTTAATAAAATAAATAAATTTTAATTCATTAATTTACTGCTAATATATTATATTATATATTATTATATATTTATTTTTATTGCTTATTTAATGTTACGATTAGTACAGATTTTTATTATTTCATGAAGTTTGATATTCTAATATATCTCTCTTTTACGTAAAATGATCTTCGTTTCACGATCTTTAATCTTACGAAAGTATTACGCTAGAACTGGATTTCGGAAATGTTTCCCATGCATAAAATGCAAGGAACGTGTCAATTAATGTCATAATACTTTCACCGCTCACGCAAATTTAACACGCGATTTGAATTTATTGCGAAAGAGTTTAGATTCTCGATTTAAAAAAAATTTTGTCATTTTGCCAGAAATGAAAATAATATGATTGTCAAAATCAAAAAGCCAAAGATATTAAATAATAATAATGTAATATAATGCTATTAAATGAAAACGTAAAAATAGCTTCTTGTCACGATACCAACTTTGAATAATTTCTTTCAGAATTAGTAGCTCATTTTTTCTAAATAATTGTTAAATAATTGTTTAAAGCTAAATTCATAATTTATCATTTGTTTAAGCAAATTATTATACTTCGAAGGATTTGTAACAGAATATATTTTGAAAGGTGTGTTTGTAATAAAGATAAGTTTATTATACAATAAAATGGTTTAAAAATAAAAAACTTAAAACCTGTATGTTTAATCTAAAATTTTGACTCTATACAGTTGGTCTGCTACTCTTTCTTCTACTTGGTCCACTGGTAGATTTGAGTTTGGGTGGTGGATTCTCCAAGGCGTCTAATTCTTCGTCGGTCAGCTGATCCTTGTACCAATCTTTGCTATAATTAAATTATTTGACATATATTTAATGATAAATGAGACGATAAAGAAGTGTCATCAAATGTTCAAATTAAACTGTCTTTTTTTTTTATAGATTTGTAAAATAGGAATACGTAAATAAAAACTTTTTCGTCTTTTTATAAAAAGAAATCTCTATTTTATGTATAATAATTTAAATTGTAGATCTATTTCTCATTATTCACGTTTTTTATCTTTATAATATAATATATAGATTAAGTTCTTCTCTCACTTTTAACTTAATTTTTTTATTTAAACGTACTTTTTATTAAAAATATTTAAAATATTTAAAAAATAATATTTTTCTTATATAAATGTGTTATAAATTTGTTAATTATAAAAAAAAGTACTTGTTATATAAAAGATCTAAATTATTTTTACAAAAAAAATAAGAAAGATCATTTTCATTACATTAAATAATGATAATTATTTATAATACATAATTTTTCCTATTTTAATTTTTTTAATTTATCATCGTTATATTTAAAATTGCCTGTTTTTATGCTTCTTTATGAGAAACTTAAGTTTTGCTGCACAATTCGTACCATTCGGGTATTTTTCTAGCCCAGTCGCACTTTCCACTGCGTTCGTCGAACGCCTGACCGAGTTTGCATCCGCTTCGCCTCGGTATCTCACCGTTGACACACACGTAGAAGTACTGGCAATCTTCAGTATCAGGATAACGCGGATGCGTCGCGGCCACCGACTCGTTAACCTTCGGACAAGTGAAGTTGAAGAGTTCGCGGGAACCGCAGCCCTTCTTCTGTGCTTCGTCCGGCCAATTGCAGATGCCGGTCTTTTCAGAGAAGACCAGACCCTCCGGACAAGTGATCATGTTAAATTTGCCCTCCACGCAGTAATAAAAGGTATTACAATTCCTGGGGTCCTCATGAGCGAAGTAGCCGTGCATGCGAGGACAGTGTGGTGATGGTTGTGGTTTTTCTATAATAAACAGATGGAAAAATGTATAAAAATGAAATAACTAAATGAAAAAAATAAAATTTTTTTCTATAAAGCAGATCATTATATGAAATAAATTTTACGAAATTTGTATATTGTTCAAAAGATGCACATGTTAACATTTTTTAAATAATATTTTTCGGAACGACTTAATCTATTTCGTGAACATATATTATATTTAATTTATGAAGGATGAACTAGGGAGTTCTCTTACGTAGCTTAGATCTTTTTGTACAATCGATACCAAATGGTAAATCGCACTTCTCATGCTGCGGGCTAAAATCATTAAAAACAAGACCGTCAGGGCACAATTTGTCCGTTATTTTGCCGTCTCGACAGTCATAATATTTATCGCATTGTTCTGCGTCTGGAAAATATCCATTGGGTTCTGGACATTGGTCCACAAGTTCTTCGTCATCCTCGTATTCTTCCTCTGGCTCTTGTTTCTTCGGTGTCGTTGCCGAAGCAACCCTTCGGCGACTTTGCTCAGCGGCCTCTTGCTTCCTTGTCAGAGCAGTGACAGCTCCTGTGATAAATTTTTTTATATTAATTAAAATATATGAATGAGAGATTGCATATTGACAAGAACAAAAAGAATTGTAATTAAATTCTTTATTAAATCCTTATTAAATTTTTAATTCTAATAATTTTCCGACAATATTTTATTAGTACTGACTCACATAAAGTATTTCAGTAATTTATGTATTTTGTATTCGTTTATTTATGTATTTGTTTATTTGTTTATTTCAATTTTTATTATTTATTGTGTATTTAATATATGAAAAATTATTTTGGGGAAAAAATATCGAATAATTAAGGGATTACATGAAATTTCAGTCTCATTATCGTTAAATTAAACTTTTTATGAGTTCAAATTCGAAGCCTTTTGCTTGAACTACTTTATGTCACGAACTGCTCAAACAAAAAATAAAACGAATTCAAGAAAGAAAATGAAGGAAGACAAGAATGGAACGTTAATATAAGAGGGTCGACTGGTCTCTTGGCATGTTTTCAAGGCAGTACATCGTCTGCGTCCCTGAAGAAATGCCGGTCGACCTCACAAGCCCGAGCGAAGAAAGTGAGAAAGTGGTCGAGCTGCTGTACGTATACTCGGCCGACCACTCAGAACTTAAATGTCGCTTAATCGGTTCGGCCTAATAGTTTTCAAATGCACTTAGTAGATTTCGATTCCTATATAAACAAATAACAATAGACAACTTTGCATCAATTTTCCAGAACTTTTTTCCTAATTATATATCTTAAATTAAAAGAGCTTTAAATTATTTTAAATTTATTTATCTTATTTATTATAAGAAATATAGAAAACAAGGAATAAAATAGAATGTAATGTAAAATACAAATAAAAATAATCATTTTTCAAATTTTATAATATAATATATGTACATAATTTTATAATTAATTGAAAAAAATAAGTTTATTTTTTTGAATTTCATTTATTTTATATTGAAATTATATTAAATATATAAATAAATTTATGAAATACTTGATAGATTTTTCGGTATATATGTTCTACATATGGCAAATATTAAAGAATTTTCATTTTTTTAACCAATTAAATTTTTTATCCAATTAAAATGGCAAATAAAAAAGCTAAACCAGTTATACAATTCAAAAGATTCTATCATAACATTTTTACATGAGAAAAAGAAATTTTAAAAGGATATTGGAAAATTCAGATTTATTTCAGATTTCATATTATTACAGCTACTCGGTTTTTTGAACTAATAAGTCGTGTTAAGAGCTCACCGAGGCATATCAGGAGAAGAAGGATCTCCGTCTTCATCCTGATGAGAAAGACGTCGATTGAGAAAGAGTGACGTCACTATGTACAATGATCCAGTCGTAGTAACGTGGTCGTATTGGTGACTAGAGACTACTGGGCCCCTTCGAACGTCGGGATCTTATATGCGGCCCCCACTTCATCCAGGGTTACAACACTTGGTGATCACGTAGAATCTATGGGGGGAAAACCGACAATCATCTACATGTATACACACATGAGTACAATGACACGCATTGATTGATATGATTTTCCATCAATGTTTTGTTCGTATGAAATTGGATATAAAATTGTACATTGGAAAATTGCATATATTAGCATATAAATTATATCAAAATCATAGACTGCATAAAACTATCATTGTTTTTAATATATATAAAACTGTATATTGATAAATATCTATCAATACTACCCTAGTAAAAAAAAATTGATAGAGAACGATTAAAAACGATAGGATTTTTATCAATTTCTATAAGCATCGTTTTCTATAAGTTTATATCATTTTCTATCGTTAATCTCGCGAGCATCACAAGTGATCGGATATGAATTCTACCGTATATTATCGGATTTTATAAGATTTGTACAAGATTCCTGTAAGATCTGATTCAAATTAGTGAATTTACGAATTAAATTCCATATTCGAAATGATAGAATTTTTCTGTCGTTCACTATTCCGAAATAAATTTGAATTTTCTGGTATCTTTTTAAAATTTCTTTTTCTCACGTAAAAAATGATAGAATCGTATCTTTTGAAATGTACAACATTTTAATTAAAAAATTTACACTGTTAAAAAAGTAAAAATTCTTTAATATTTGCCATATGTAGAACATATATATCGAAAAATCTATCAAGTATTATATTCATTTTCAAATTTATTTATATACTTAATATAATTTCAATTTTCTTACTAGGATATTTATGATTTTTACGTATCTATTAATAACATATAATATATTCTATCAAAATCATTTTGAAAAAACGTCAATATTATCAGTCAAATCTTTGTTAGTAATTTTAATGTGAGTTTCAATATATGTTTATCTGTGTATATGTCACATAATTAATGTATTTTGTAATTATGTTTTTGGTGTATTTGTAATTATTTATTAATTTTATATAATGATTCATATCACATGTAGTACAAATTTTAATAAATCTAAATATTCTAAATTAAATTATAATAAGTACAATTTAAAGCAAACTGGAAATCGGAGGATGTGCTATAAAAGCAGTGCAAAGTCTTGCGGAAATCTCAAGTTTTTCTGGTAACTTTATTTACCTGTAAGATATTTTTAGCACATTAAAGTCCCTTTCGAGAAAACGACATGAAATTCCAGTTTCTTCCCTTGATGTTTCTAGTTTTCGTCTTTATACATCTGCTCCATAAAAATCGGGGTTTGATAATATTGATTAATCAATAATAACTATTATTTCACATTAAGTTTCATCAAGAAGAATATACGTAAATTAATTAAAAAAAGTTTTTTAAATAATACTTTATATCCAAATAACATTATAATATATAATGTACTTATTAATTTATACTTTTACTTTGTTAAACAAAAATATGGTATTATTAATACTATAAATGATATTAATAATAATAATAATAATTTATAAAATAATATATTTTTCAAATATATAAAATGTATTTAGCAATAAAATTTGTATTAATATAAAATTAATTTTTGTATTTTCAATCATTTCTAAAAGAGATTCTAGAAATTCTAGAATCTTTCATTTTTAGAAATATATATATATATATATATATATATAAAGAAATATTTAAATATTTTCTTATATTTGTATCTTAATAATGCAATTTATTCAATTGTTTTGCACATAATTTATGATGTACTTGCGGTAGTTTATTTAGAAAGGTGAAGTATTATTTGCAGATGATTTCAAGAAGTCACGACTGAATAGAGACCCGCGTTAAAGGTCGTTATTTACGAAACTAGTTTTTTTTTGCATCTTGGTGTTTAGGAATGCAATATGAATATATTTCTCTCATCCTTCAATAAATAGGTCTCTAAGTTAAGTTTAAATATAAATATAGTTAAAATGTATATCTTTAATCTCAATTTTATTTATTTTTTCAAAATTTTATTTTAAAATTTTTTGAAACTTGTAATAAGATCAGATTAATTATGATTAATGATGACTGGATTTTTTAATCTTTATTTAAATTCCGAAAAAAAAATTTTTACGAAAAAATATAGAAAAACTACATAGATTGAGAGAAAATCTTAAAAATTCTTAATTTTTCATAGATATTCATAAAGAGAGTGGCGTTGTTTAAGAGCGGAAGATTTCTAGGTTTTTTTCAAACAAATAACACCGTTTTACGTTCCACTACGAATGAAAAACTAATAATGCCTAAAATCTTGTCTTAATCTATGAAGTGTTTCATAAAAATTTTTCCGTCAGGGATTATTATAAGACGTCTTTTATCGATCTCACCTAATACGAAGTCTCTTTATCCCACCAGCCACCTGGATGTCTTCTAATCCACCATTTCCTCAACTCCTCATAAATTAATATTATAATAGCGTACGGTACACCAAGTAACCACCACTCTGGCTTTAAAGAATACGTTTTCAGGATGCGATCCATGTAGGGCGCGTAGCAAACTACACAAGCCAGGACGATTTCAAGGAGCAGACCCAAATTCAGGACCCAGTTACCCATACCCTGGCGCAGTAATGAGTTGCGGCGAGTTTTACAAACCATTGCATCTGCCACTTGAGCAATCACGATGCTAACAAAGAAAGCGGTGTGACAAGTGTACTCGAGGACCTTACGTTGTTGATAAGTCCATTCCTGTCCAAAACTGTCTTCCAAGTCATTCACTACCGAACTATCCCACATTGATCTTAAACCCAGAAGACGTTTCGGCAGAAAACCATGTTCCGCCATCACCACGAAATACGTGAAGAAACCCGCGCACGCTTCAATCACACCAATCTGACCGTAAGCCATGAAGATTAATTTTCGGCTAACTAGATGATCGCTTTGAGGTATTCTGGGCTTTCTGAGAAGAAAAAATAGGAATGAGAGAAGATTAGATATTTAAATATTTTAGTAGTTTATCTAATATTCCATTTTAAATCTTGATAATCAAACTTATAAATTAAATTTTGGTTAATTAAAATTTAGCCAAATCTAATCGAAGAAAATAGAGTTTTATTCTTTACTTGAATTTTATTTGTTTCCCGCGAAGAGAGATTTGTTTAAATATTTATATTTAAAGATTGCTAATTTTTTACATTGGACCAAATATTTCTTCATGATATAATCTTTATGATTTTGTATATTATAAGGAATGCTTTGTACATTTAATACCTCAACATTATATCCGATTCAGATTTCTCGTAAGCCAAAGCAATTGCTGGCCACATGTCTGTTCCCAGATCGATGCATAGTATACAAATTACACCGACCGGTAGAGGAATCCCGAGAACAATGAATGCTAAAAAAGGCGTTATTTCCGGCACGTTGCTCGCCAAAGTATACGCGATGCTCGACTTGAGATTATCGAATATTCGCCGACCCTCTTCAATGCCTGTCACTATCGAAGCAAAATTGTCATCTAGTAATATTAAGTCCGCTACTTGCTTACTCACATCGGATCCTGACAATCATAATTAGAGTTAGACAGCCGTTACAGCAATCGTTTACTGAAATTAAAGAATTTAAGAGAGTACGCGAGAGAATTTTAATTCTCCACAAATTTTTATCTTAAAAGTAATAAGAAGAATATTTAGATTTATTTTTTAGAAATTTTGCCATTAATTATATATTCATATTTTTTTCTATGATGCCACCTGTGATGCCCATTGCGATACCGATGTCAGCTTTCTTGAGGGCCGGCGAGTCATTGACACCATCGCCGGTAACCGCGGTAATCAAATGCAACCGCTGGCAGCTTTCAACGATCTGCAGTTTTTGCACCGGTGATGTCCTGGCGAATACAATCTCCTGATGTTGCCTAATCAGTTGGTCCAGTTGTTCCGGCAACAAATCTCGTAATTGTGTACCAGTCACTACAATATCCTGCTTCCGGTTGCTGTTGGCATTGTTATAGTCATCGTGGTCGGTAATGATGCCAACATACTTGGCAATCGCTTTGGCGGTATCAGGATGATCACCGGTTACCATGATAACTTTGATGCCGGCGCAACGACATTTGTACACGGCATCAGGAACAGCTGGTCGTGGCGGGTCCATCATGGCTATTAGACCGATCTATCATAAAAAAATATAATTTTTGTTTAGAAAGTAACTGTTGATAAAAAAATTAAAATCCAAGAATTGAAATTAAAAAATCTTGAGTAGTAATAATTTAAAGAATACTTGTAGAGAAAAATTAAATATTAAAGAAATACCAATCTTAAATTTTCAAGAGGGAAATTTGGAGGATCGGCCTCGAAGTGATAACCCACGGGGAAAGCCTTGGTCGAAAGTTCGAGATCGGCAAAGCCGAGAACGCGTTCACCGTTGTTCGCCAGAATATAACAAGATTCCGTGTACGCTGATCTTATCTCTTCGTTCAAATCTTTAGTCTCGTTACCGAATGCTACAGTCGAACAACGTTCGAGAACACGTTCTGGAGCGCCTTTGAAGGATATAAGATACTTGCTGCGAAATAAATGTATGTTCGCTTGAAATTTGTCAGTCGAATTAAAAGGAATCTCCAATATCTAAAGAATCAAGATAACAATTTTATTTATGATACAATAATAAACTTTATTTTTATTTTAATATTTATATATTAGTTATTATTTTTTAATCTATTGTATGTATCTATTATTTTTTAAATTTGGATAAAATAAGATTTATTTTGAAACAAATTTAAATATATAATTTACTAGGAAATCTGTCAAGATTAAAAATTAGAAGTTGACATAATATATTGAAGTAAGCTTAAAAGAAGATAATTTTTCAATGGATTAAATTTTTCAATGGATTAAATTTACGATTGACATATTAAATATAATTCTTTTACTCAATCAAAAAATTTAATTAGACTTATTTACTTTAACATAATTTTTTCTGAAGGAATCAGTTCCTCCTTTTACAAGGATCTCCATACATCTTAATAAAGCCGCATCCGAGGCGTCTCCTAAGATTTTTCTTTTATTTAATGGTGGCAAAGGTTCATCCTTGAGTATCGGTGCCCATTCGGCGCGATTACAGAGACTCGCTACTCTGGCCAGATTTTTGAAACCCGGATCATTGATATATTTCCTCCACGTGTCTGACGACATCACCTCGCACAGTTGACCGTTGTACCACACGTGTCGCACCTGAAGTTGCACAATTGCGATGGCAGGAACTCGATCGTATATTCAAAGTGAGAAATGTTAAATGATCAATGTTGTTAAAGTGAAACACCGTTTACATAAAAGATAGTGCTACGCAATTCTATTTGCAAAAGAATATATTGCAAAAAGAATATACCAAAGACGAATAATAGATAAAACATACATAGGGTTAATAAAAGAATATATTCTGCTATAAGTATAATTATCATGAAGTAAATATAATATCTATAATATTTAAAAATAAATGTAACATACATAATTATAGAATAAAGTTAATTATAATTATATAAAGTTGATTATAGTTATAATTATGTACTAAAAACGTTACAATTATATATGTATGCACGCACGTTCAGAATAACAAAGAAATGTGAAATGTAAAAAATGGAAGAAACTAAATGAGCAAATCTATAGATACTATGCATCCTTTTGCAATAGTTTTTCGCAAAAGAGGAAATGGATCGTACAGTCATTTTATTTTGCGTAAGAGTGCCAGTCTTGTCGCTGCAGATAACGGCAGTGCATCCCAAAGTTTCGACAGCCTCGAGATTCTTTACTAAGCAATTCTTACTGGCCATCCTCTTGGCGGTCAAAGTCAGGCTAACCGTCATCGTGGCGACGATGCCCTCCGGCACATTCGCCACGATGATACCAATCAGAAACAACACTGAATCGATCCAGTCATGTCCCATCGCTATGGACATAGTAAAGAACGAAACTCCTAGGAAAATGGCCCAGCATGAGACTAGTTTTATGAAGCGGTGTATTTCCTTCGAGAGAGGCGTAGGTCGGGTAGGTAATCTTGAAGTTAACTTGACTACTCTGCCCATTACAGTATGATCGCCACAAGCCACTACAACGCCTTTTCCGCTGCCTAAGAATTAATTATATTTTATGTAACAATTATTCACTAAATCTGAATTTAATAGTCATTTAATATGTTTTTTAAATAAAATTAAATATTGAAAGTAATAAATTTTTTAATTATTAAAAATTAAGATTTATATAAACTATAATTTGTATATTTTTTATGCTCATGAGAAAGAAATTTTTTAGATCATATTATGGTAAAATATTTTTCTTTTTTTTAAACAGTGTACCTTCGACAACATTTGTAGAAAAGAATACCATGTTCTTCGCTTGAATAACACTTCCGGTTTGCGGAATGTTCGCCATTCGTATCAATGATATCGATTCACCCGTAATTGATGCATTATCGACTTTCAAACCTTTATTAAAATGACAAAATTATTTTTTACAAATTATTAAACTTACAATTTTTATTATATTTTTATAAGATTTCGTTAACTGTAATTGAATTTAATTAATATGTTCACAATAAAAGTTAGAAGTGTAATAGAAAAATTATTAGATAGAGATTAATTTCTCACATTAATTTAATTATCAGAAACAGAAAAAACAAAACTTGTTGGGTGATAAAAGTTGAAAAATTGTTGTGTTGTATTTCCGGTTTTCTGTCTTTTTCAGTTCCGTTATTTATGTTTTTTTTTTTCAAATATAATTCTTCTCTGGAAGAACTTTCTATCGATGAAACAATACGAGAAATTGTCGCGAGTCGCTTGTGAATGCGAATTCGCACAAAAGAAAGGCTTGTTTTTTTCCATCTAAGAACAGCAAGAAGGGATATGGTGGCAGGACATACTTCACCTTGACATTCCAGGATCCTAATGTCAGCAGGTACCTGGTCACCGGTCTCTAACAGGACGATGTCGCCGACCACCAGCTCGGTCGCCAGCAACTCCTTTCTCTCACTATCCCGTAAAACCTTGGCACATTGCGGTATCATCTGCTGGAACGATTCCATGATGCGTGAACTCTTAGTGTCTTGATAGTAACTGAACACGCCAGTGATCATGATCAGTACAATAAGAACTAAACCGATCCAGAGGTGATCCTCGGAAGCTTCACCATAAGTATTCAATTCCAAGAAATAATTGCCAAAGCACAAACTGGCACCTACCTGCAAATTAAATATATTTCTTTTTTTCTTTTTGTATACTTCAATTTAATATTGTTTTCAAAATAGAAAAAGTTCGTAATAAGAAAAATAAAAAATTGCTACCCATATTAATAAGGAAAATCCTCCGCAGAATCGATGCAAGATTTTCTGAATCTCCAAGGTTTTTTTTGGCGGAGTTAATGCGTTTGGCCCCTGATCTCGTAAGCGATTTCTCGCAACAATTGTAGACAAACCTCGTTCAGAATCCACTTGTAAGCTTTGCAGTAGATCCGCTGCTGATTTAATATGCACATCCGTGTCAATATCCTGACGAAGAGCATCCAAATCGCGATTGCGCTGCTGTTGCACTTTGCGAAAAAATCGCCACATTTTTGACACATGCGAGTAAAATTACTTAAAAAAAGTTTTCAAAATTTAAAATGTGTATATCGTCAAAATTAAAACGCGTATTTTTCTAAAAACAGTGTCATGAACAGACATGTGAAGTTACATCAGATAATCAGAAATTGCGATAATCGATTTGTTTTTCGTTGTTATTTTCTAAGATTGATTGATGCGTTAAACGTAGGAAAATAAGAAAGAAAAGAGGAGAATCTTTGCATTGTTTTTCTTTTTATTATATACTTTTTAGTGACTTATAATTATATTTATAATGCATAAGGTATCTTCACATTTAAAATGTACAAAATCAAGAAAGTGAGATGTGGTAAATATTTGCTTTTATTTATAAATAATATTATAGCAAATTTATTTTTCTCATTTCTTTACAGACGTTTAAATTCTTATTTAATAAAAATAGTTCCTATTTAACATAGTTTTTTGAAAGAGCTTTTTTTCAATTTGCCGTTTAATTTTTTATTTATTTTTACATGTCCGTTCTTATCATCATACTGTTTTGTCATTAAGAGTCCTTTATGTTAGTTAAATTTATAAATTAATATTATGTTTACTTAATATTTCTAATAAGAAACATCTTAAATTTAAAAAAACCTATATTTAAAAATAAATGTTAGTAAATTTATTGATATAGGATTATTAAAAATATAAATATAAAAATAAAAATAAATATAAAAATTTCAGCGCTGCAAATCTGTATTTTAATATAATAACAGTTCTCTAATTTTACATTTGCAATTCTGTAATAAATGAGCCAATGCACGTTATTGCTAATAGAACAAACAAGAAAGAAATTTCCATCAGTAAAACAATTATAAATGTATATCATGAAAATATTCGATAATAAAACATTGGCGACAATTACAATCAAACGACATCGTTGTAAATAATTTAAAGATTATAATATATTTTATATCGCATATTGTATGTGTATTGCGTATTTTTTTTGTAAATAAAATGAACAAGAACGTGAATTATTGCGTTGCAACAAATACAGGTGTTAAATAGAAGAAATTGGAAAACGAACTAATTTATTAATAAAACATAAAATGTAATAAAATGAATTATATAATAAGTTTATGAAATCGAAAATAATTGATATGATAAATTAAAATAAGAAGTTTAAAAGAATAATATTACAGTTTTATCAATATTGTACCATTATTATTTAAATATCACTTATTAAGCGCTTTAAAGATGACAAGATTACTTTCCTCGTTTATAATCTGCAGGTAATAAATAATTACAAGTAATACTTTTGTAATAGTTTACGTCAGTAATATGATTTGTAGCACTATTATGCTGCGAATCGTCAATTATAAAATCTTTAAAAGGGCACTTAACAAGCCGACGATTCTCTGCATCTAAACAATTTTTGAAATTTTAATTATCTTAGAAATTAAAATGAAATTAAAATGAAATTTTAATGTCACAAGAAAGAAATGGAAAGCAAGAATAATATAATACAAAAAGAAATATTTAGACAATGACCAAAATTTGATCAGAAAAATTATCTGCTTACTGATTGCAACTACCTTTGGTTTGTTCCTATCACATGTACGCTCAATTTTATGAAACTAAACTATGAACTTCCGTTCAGTGTGTGCCTTTTGAAAAATTCTCTCAGCTTATTGATATTTATATTCTCTATTGCAAGCGCTTCCTTTTCACATCTGTCAAACATGTATTGTCGCTTCGTGATCTCACTCTAATCTCTGTTTTTCAGAATCTCGGCATCGTCGTGTTGCTTTGAAGTTTTCAGCCCTTCTTTGATATCATCTAATTTCTCTTCTGAGAATTGTTCCAACATGATTCGAAACGAATTCAGAAATTCTTCGATTCGTTAATCAACGTATTCGGTTGTGCATTTATCTGCCTGAGTGTAAACAGTTATAGAATATCCTAATATACCGTTGATATCTCTCGCATGAAACTAAGCTTTTCTTGGACTTGTAGATGATTCATGGTCCTTTCATTATTATCTAAAAGTATAATAGATGAACGTGAATCAAATAAAATCAATCATGGTAATCGGAAATGTTATTCACATTTTATTTACTATTAAAAATAAATATAAATTGAAGATTCCATGCATTTAAATGTATAAAACAATGTTATTAAATATTTACGATCATCAGCTCAATTAAAATCGATAATTCAATCGTAGCAGTACCGACTTGATAATAATTTATCATTACTGAGTTTATATCAGTTCGGTTAGTATTTTTCAATTTGAAATAAAATATGCATCGGAATATCTCATTGATTAAAACAAGCAATATCTTTTCATTCAAGGAATCACAATTAATTTTTTTGATAAATTTTTGTATAATATTGATCGTAAAGATTTTCGTTACGTTCCAATGCCTTCTACAAGGCATTGGATGTACAGATTATTTGTGGATGTTACAAAATTTTGGAAACCTTTAAAATTATTTATGTAGAGTATTTGTGAACGTGTGTACACGTCACCATACTTTATCCATAATTCCATATCCCTACGAAAAAAATAAGTTATATACAGCTATATACAGCTGTATATGTTATTAATTAAAAATGATAAGAAATATAATAAATATAATTTATTTCAAAATTAATTGTTATAATTAATCATTAATTGTTTTTTCCTAGTTGTATAAGTTTTTATAATTATTTTATAATTATTGCAATTATGCTTGGTAATAAATAACAAATTTATAAAATTGGAGAAGTTCATACTCGGTGAACTTCTTCAATTTTATAAATTTGTTGTAGTATGCTTTGAGTTGTTGCATTTTAATAATTTTAAACAAGTCCTCCAAAACAGGGACTAGATTCATTATATAGTTTGTAATAACCATCAACCAGGGCTGCAATATA
>NW_012130083.1:4727016-4732272 GCF_000143395.1 Atta cephalotes
TATATATATATATATATATATATATATATATATATATATATATACATACATGTCCTGATGAAAATTTTTCTTAGAATTTTTATATGATTTGGAGCATCTTTCAGAAATACTCAGAAATAGTCGAATAGTTCACATCTTCTTTCAGACTTTTTCATACATGTAAATTCTCAAATATTCTGAAATTTCTCATCCCATAATTTAAGAAAATATTTTAAAATTTTTTAGATTTGATAACATTTTTAGGAATTAAACTTACAAAAAATCTTAGAAATCTTACGATATTTCATAATATATGGAAAATTCTGAGAAAAGATGTAAATTTTTTTGAGAAGTGTTCCAATTTGTATAAAAAATGTGAAAAAGTTATAAAATTATATAAAAATTTTGAAAAATTTTATAGAAATTCCGAAAAATTATTCCGAAAAATTCTGAGTTTTCATATGGGTAACTTCGCCAACACACGCTTTTTTTTATACTTATTGACAGATTTTCGTTAAACCCGCTTATTTGTATTATAATACATTGTTATCTTATAACTTCTTCATTGCTATTTTAATAACTAAAGCCCTTATAACCCAGCCATTACAGTCGGATATAATTCTTCAAGCAATAGATATTTTATTACATTGCAGTACATTTGTAGAAGAGCTGTACTGAAATGTTATTAATATAAATTAAATTTAATAACAAATTAATTTATAAAAATCACAACACGTAATAATTACAAGTTAGAGTTTATAATAGGTATATATAAGATCGATAAGACGTTGTAGTACTACTGTAATATAATATGGTATATAAATATTTTTACATGTCCAAGCTATTATTTACTTTTTTGTTATTTGAGGATTCAGAAAAGAATAAATATGAAGATTTATATGACACATCGGCCAATAAAACTTCGGATGAAACCAAATCTCTGACATCATAGTGTATTTTTTACAGGATATTTCGAATTTTCTGCTGATACCGATATGATAGAGAAATATTAATTAGTAAGAAATTTATTGCATGATGGTAAATTAAAATCAGGCAATGGCTCGATAGATTTCCAGCGTTCGATCCATTCTTTTGGTAACTCGATATCTTTATAATTTCGAAATGAGGTTCGACTATATTTAATGCAACATCATCGTTGAAGATCATGATCTTCGCCATCTCTGGCATCAAAAAATTCAAACATTTTTTATAGCTTCTGGGTTATATTCAAAATAAATATTTTTTCAGTTAGATAATCACGCGGCTGATAGAAATGCATTTTCTTACATAAATCAAACACATCACCATGCTTACTAAAAAATTTAAAAATATATAAGTGGCATCTTATATATTCTAATCTAAGTATTTTTATCTTCTACATATCTACTTATTTCTAAATTGATTTATCTAAAATTATTATTTCCAATCTTATAAAGCTCATTATAAATTCTTTCTTGTGGATTCGTCCTTTTTATTAATTTTATAAAGGAAAATATTGCATCTAAAATGTCTCACAGACGTTTTAGTCCCTCATCGGTGAATTCTACTATAATCTCAAATAAAACGTATGTAGAGTTGTATCCGAAATCATTATCGTTATCACAGTTATTACAAAAAACATCAAGGCCCCACATTTTTTTACGTAGATAACTAGTTAAACTAGTTAAAGAATTACTTCCTTTATGTTCAATAATCCATGAAATATATTTATTTGGTTCACTTCTGTACAAATTAAGTAGTGAAGGCAAAGCCCATGTTACATGTAGCTATAAAAGATAAGTTTTATTTTTATATGTGTTTGTTCAGTACACACAGATTTTTTTGAATTTGTGTGTCCAAGTTACATACTTGGATGATATCATGCATTTAATAATATACATTTTTTTTAGAAGCGTCAGTATCAAATGAATCGCCGTTTTTAAATGTTAAAATCATCGGAAGATAGCCAGTTACAGTTATACTAAAGTAGGTAGGTATCTAGCGGTAATCTTGCCTATAAACAGATGTACGTGTTATAGATTAACCATATTTAATAAGAAATCAATTGTTCATCGCAATTTTAACATATTATAATTGCCTGTATAGCTAGCGTCATTCTGTGAGGACTATAATGGCGTTTTCTGAATTTGTACAGCTTTTCGTATAACTTGTCATCATCTGTGTCCAAAGCTATTATTGTTTAAAGCTGTTGAATTGCCTCGAAGAAACTTACTGGGTAGATGATCAGTTTGAGTAATAAAAGACAATAATCGTTCCTTTATATTTTTCACTAGATAAATCCAACTGAAACTTTATGTGAACATGGAGCAATAAAAAAACGCAAGTTTTAGCAATCATCATTACTATTATGATTTATATACCTCTTTGTATGATCTCTCGCTCCCGCGTGATGACATCTTTCTTTATCCAAAATTGAAAAGTACACTAAAAGGAATGAGAGCTTTAATTGTATTTCATAAAAAATGTACAAAAAATGTATTTCATAAAAAATTCACTTATCGTATTTTAATAATATATTTGGATATTTTTCGGATCCCATAAAAACCATGAAGGAAATGTGCCAGGCCTGAAACTTCCGGTGGATCGTTAAAACTGCCTACTCCCACACATAAGCCACAAGATGTCTAGAGTTTAAAAAAAAAAATAATATATATATATATACACATATATTTATATACTTATTTTGTGTTGCATATCAGAATGTTAAATTGATACATTAAGCACAAATAGTGAGAGATGAACAGTTTACACATTTCGAAACGAATCCATGAACACTGATTTACAGATAATAAAGGAGTTCATGTTTTTCAAACAAGCATTCCTGGTAATGGGTGCGTTTCGAATTACGCATGAAACGTATGATACGTCATTTGCCCTTGTTATTCATAAAATAATAAAGAAGAATAAAATGATGCATTATGCTTCATGCATAACACGAAACGCATCCAGTATCAAGCATTACTGAAAGAATATGCTATTAGCGGCATTGCGACACTTTATCCTTTCACATGATGAACAATAAAAAGAAATCGATACAATAGCACTAATAATGCTTCTGAACTCAGTTTTAAAGAGATAGATTATTTATTTTTTATGATTTTATAAATCCATCTCCGTTATATATTATCTCGATAAATTTTTAATAACAGATAATAAAAAATAATACGATAGAAATATCCAAAAGTAACTAACTGAATTATCTTGTTTATATCTTCCACACGTCTTTTTTAATTCGGTTAGCTGAAGAACAATTTTCTTCATAATCTTTATATTTCATATTGTCATTATTCGCTTCTTCCAGATCAGAATATTAACAAAATTGTTAAACCATTTCTTAGTCTAATGACTCTAAATTTGAAAGACAAAACAATTAACAATGAGAAATTACTGAGGATCATATAAAGAATCTTAATTTTTCTTTGTAGAAAATATATTGTAACATTTCTCTTAAGAGATTATCATCACACTAAATAATGTCTCACGCATATTTTAATTGAAATCGCCTTTTTTTTTTGCTGAGTTTTCTTCACTCAATCTCACCTATATTCAGCCTTATGATACTCCGATTTAGCAGGTGAATCCAGTTTTGTAATATAATAATTACAGCTTTCGATTTCCCTTTGACATTATATCGACGTGCAAGAAACTATAAATTATATATACAATACAATCCGTTCGGAGAACTCAAAATAAGATTTCTATATATTTCAATTTTGTTGCTAGTAAAATGGGCAGTTTTTTAATCATCACTCTAGCTGACACTTTTTCATTCTGTCTGTTATATATTGTCAAACGAACGTCAATACTAGTGGCTTGTTATACATACGTTGCAGCAGAATGGAAATAGAAAGCAAAGTTATATATATGTACCCATTATCCGAAGAATCAGAATTTAGCAATGAGCACATGAATTCATTTCTATTTGTTTCAATTTCAAAAACTGTAATTTTTAACATGTACTTTGGAACATTAATCAAAGATTAATTAAAAATTACTCAAAATTATTCAAAAAAATTATTCAAATTGTAATACATTTTAACAAATAATTTACATGTGACTTATCGTATGTGAATTATGTACATGAACAGTTTTACATTTTATGTAATTAGCTTGAAAATATTTTTTTAACGTACGACTAATAGTTCACGAGATATGGTGTTTTAAAAATATTGTATGGGATCTTCAATTTACATTTAAATATAGATTTATTTATCAATATAGGTGAAATCGAACTGGGAAGAATAATATGCTTTTGTCTCAAGGTTTATATATATTTATATATTACGATCCTAGTTGCATATCTTCTTCAAAATTTATTTTTGGAGCTTCGTGAAAGATTGCTTTTTTTTTAACATTAAAAAAAAACAATATTTATTGCTTCTTCTTTGTAAATTTCTTAATTGTTAAAAGTCTAACGTAAAAAATAGAACATATTAAACTAAAACTTACAAAATTTCCTATAAAATGCTTCCTATAAAATGCTTTCTTCTCCGTCCGTCAATTTTTGTGCAAAATACTTTGCACATTTGATCATTTGAAGGAAGAGTTTTCTATGACAATTTTTTGATTAAAAATTATTGTCCACATAATTTCTATAAGAACGGTGCATTTGAAAAAATGTTAGGATAATAACACTTTCTATCATCTGAATAGTTAACATTCTTTTGAATTTAGCATTTGGTTCATATTTTAAAGACCGAGTTTTGGAGATAGGGTAAAAGCATTAAATGTGAATCACTCACTAGTTCCGGATTCTCCTTTATTTTAAATAATTGTAGCATTTTCCATTTAAATGGTACATATTACAAGATTCTTTAGCATTTGTTTTATCTCACTCAAATGTTAATTGATTTTAATTTATTAAGAACAGTGCTACACATTTTTATTTACTAATTAAATGTGAGTTTACTAATTAAATGTGAAAGGTTACCTAACATATGTTTCTTCAGAAATAAGAATTTCTTTATAGCTTTTATAATAAGTAGTAAGTAGCATTAGATTTCATGGAAAAAAATCAACGTTATGCTCAGTTGAGATTAAATATTTCCACGATTGTTTAATCATTGTGTTATAACGATACTTTTATTGTATAAATTTATTATAAAAATGTTTAAATACTTGTCAAATTTTACAATTGATGCCATCTCGAAAAGACCTGTTTGTTTTAAGTATCAAAATAGAATATAAAATATATATATATATATATATATATATATATATATATATATATATCTATATATAAATTAAATTATATATTACTAGTATTAGTATATCTTA